>NC_060273.1:20710547-20764583 GCF_021613505.1 Equus quagga | reverse complement strand
GGCAGGGAGGGGAGAGAGGGGGTGTACTGGGGCAGGGGAGGGGAGAGAGGGGATGTGCTGGGGCAGGGGAGAGGAGGGAGGAGTATGTTGGAGGCTGAGCTGTAGGCCCTGAGCTCTCTTTCCAGCACCCCTTGGGGAGGCAGCAAGGCCCAAGAAGAGGCTGCCTCTAAGGCTAGAGACCCCAACTCAGCCCCCTTGGGCCTATGCTTGGTTTGCCCTATGCAGTGTTTTAATTTTTTTTAATTAGTTTTTTTTAATTAGTTGCCGACATTTAAGAGATTGGATATTACAGATTTCTCTTGACAATTTGGATCCAGTTGTGCAGTCTGTCTTGAAACAGAGATCTGGCAGCGCTGGGCCTGCCCTCCCATGAGGCTGCAGCCGTGGGCCTGGCACGCACTTGCTCCGGCCCCACGGCCCCCACTTCTTGCTGCTGGGTCACAGCCAGTCCACTTGGTTCCTTCCCTGACTGGTCCGGCCCCTGTGGGCATCTGAGTTCTTGAGCTGTGGCTGATGGTGGCAGAGGCAGCTTCAGGGAATTCTCTGGGTCCCAAGCCTGTTCCGAAAGCAACAGTGTGGACCGATGACTCACACCTGCTGAAACTGACTGTCACCTCCGGGCACTGTGTAAAACCCACGAACGGAGGCCCAACCCCAGAAAGGAGAGGGAACGCCAAGAAGGATGGGAGTTTACTTTTATGCTGGCACAGCAAAGTGGAGGGCAAGAGTCGGAGATTCGGTGGGTTACAGAGAATTTTTAAAAACTGGTATATTTCTTGAGCAACCCAATCTGTGGATGAAATGGGAGGCTGCGCCACACAGATTCACTGGGTACAGTTCACCCCCCAAAGACGCAAATCCCGTGCTTAGGAGGGCTTTATCGCATGACAGGCACAGTGGTGAGCCCTTTCTGTTCTCACACTTGAGTGTGCATCAGTCACCTGGCAGGCCTGTTAAAACAGATTGCTGGGCGCACCCGAGTGTCTGAGTCAGTGGATCTAGAGTGGAGCCCCAGAATTGTTGCCTTTCTAACAAGCTCCCAGGTGATGCTGCTGCTGCTGACACTGGGGACGACTCTTCAAGAACCACTCATTTAGAGACTCATCTTCAGCAGTTCTCACCATCTTAGTAGGTAGGGTCTATCATCTCCTTTTTAAAGAAGACAAGGTTAATTGGCTCAGGGCCACAAGAGTTTGGGCCCGGGTCTGTCTGCCTGAGCTCCTAACCACCGTCTGCTTGTGTTGCCTTTCCTGTGAAGCTAAGCCGGCCACAAACACTCACATCCCTCACCTCGCGGAGGTGCTGGGTCTGAGGGAAAGGCTGGGTGGGGTGGAGGTGGGAGGGCCTACGCCTGACTCCTCGCTGAGGTGGAGAGAGTAATAGCAATAGCTTACACGTCATGGTGTTCACCAGGTGCCGCGCACCCTTCTAAGCTTTCCGTGCTTCACTCCTCCAGGCATCCCGCTGCAGTAGGCACCTGATCCTGTCACCTCCCTTTTACAGAGGAGGAAGCCAGCTCCACTCCACCCGACTGGCAGGCTGGGAGGGGCTGAGCTCCCCGCGAGGCTCTCTGGGCGCCGTCTGGAAGTGAGGACACCTCTTCTCCCTTTCACTGGCCAGAGCTCAGTCACGTGGTCACACCTTACTGCGAGGGAAGCTGGGAGATAGTCCGTCTCTGCACCCAGGGGAAACTGGAAATGGGATTTGCTGATTTCAAGGCAGGCTCTGCTTAGGCTCTGTCGTGCATAATGCCATTTACACCTCAGAAGGAGATGTTATTAACATGGTCGCACAGCGGCTGGACTGGAGTTCCATCCGGGCCTCCTGGCTCCTAAGCACAATGCTAGCTGGCCTCCCGTGGAAGGAGCCGGGAAACAGGACAGAGAAGTCTAGGAACAGGGAGGTGATATTGTCAACCAGGCCCCCATCATCTAGGAAAGGGACGCTACATCAGAGGCGGGGCCTGGAGCCTGACCTTTGGTGTCATTCTGAGCTGTGTGGCACTGGGGAAGTCACTTCTCTCTGAGCCTTGGTTCTTTGTAATACCAAGATGATGACACCTATCTAGCCAGGTTACTTGTGAGGGTAAAATAAGATAACACAGCCCACCGGGGCAGGCACTCAATACGTGTTAATTCAATCTGAATTAAAATCTGCATCCGGGCTTCTCACTCCTGACTGCACATTTGAATCCCCTGGAGAGTTTTTAAAAATGCCGCACGCCAGATGCCTACCCTCCGAGGTTCTGCTTTGTTCGTATGGGGTGAGGTCGGGGCAGAGGTGTCTTCTAAAATGTCTCCCTGGGTGTTTTACTATGCAGGCAGCCTCGAGAAGCACCTTCTGTGACACTGAGTTTCAATCAGAATGGACCAACTCATACGTCCTCCCTACTTAAGAAGTGAAGGGGTCCAGGGTCTCTAATTGCGACAAGGCCTTTAGGGTTGGGCTGGGGTTGACCTTGAGATCCAATGGGAAGCCACCGCGTCCACCAAGCGGGCAGGCGAGTCTGGAGCAGGAAAGGCCTGATGCATTTCATCCACATCTCGGCCGAGGAAGAGCACGAAAAGGTGCCGTGAACAGAGGCCGGCTCTTCATCAGCCTGCCCCTGGCCCCGGATTCTTCTCTCCACCATCTGCTCTGCAAGACTGGCAGGTCCCAAAACTTACAAACAGCCCCGTCCTGTACTTCCATGTAAAACAGTGGAGCACCCTAATTCCCGGGCTATTACCAGGTAAAACAGCTTTCTGCCAGCTCAGGTGACACGTGGCAGTTGGCATTTGAACAGGTCACTTTGCAGGACCAGCAAGAGACAGTAAGTCCCACCTTGGGGCTATTACTCCGAGAGAGAGAGGAATGGCTACAAGCTTGCGACTTTGGTGATTTGTCTGGTGTTTCCCTCGAGAGGAGGGGAGAGGGCAGGGCCTGCAGTGGCAGGTCATTTGTTTATTTAACAGGGCATTTGCCATGTGCCAGGCACGTCGGACTTCACTAAGTGCTTTGCAAATGTTAATTCCGTTGAATCCCCACCACAACCCCATGAGGTTGGTACTGTTATTATCTTCATTTTACAGATGGGGAAACAGGCACAAAGCACTAAGTAAATGGCTCAAGGCTCTACGGCTGGTGAGTGGCAGATCTGGGATTCAGTGGATGCACGTGGCCTGCAAGGCGTCGTGATGGAGAGTGGAAAGGACAACATGGCCCCTGCATTCTTGGAGCTGACATACCCCTGGGCGGGGGGGGTGAATGACAGTAAGCAATTAGACAGATATACTAGATGCTTTCAGATTGTGACAGTGCTTTGAAGGCATCCCCGAGCAGGTGGCATTTGAAGTAAAAAGATGTGGATATCCAGAGGAAGAATGATTCAGCCAGAGGGGACAGCAAGTGCAAAGGCCCTGAGGTAGGAACTGGCTTGGCTTGCTGAAGGAACAGCAAGAGCTTGAGGAGTAAAGGGAGTGTGGGGGGAGATGAACAGGAGAGGCAGCTATGACAAAGCATCTGGATGGTATTAAGAACAACGGGCAGCCGCTGGAGGATGTTGAGCAGGAAAGTGACTGGGTTTGAGCTGCATTTTGCTGTAACGGCTCTGGCTGCTGGGTGGAGAAAGGACGGTGAGGGGTTGGAGGGGATCAGGGAAGCCGGTCAGGAGGACATTGCTTGTGCTTGTGCAGGCAGAAGTGAAGATGTGCGGGCCAGGAGGGGAGCAGTGGAATTGGTGTGAAGTGCATGGATCTGGGAAATGAGTTAGGCATAGAGTGATGGAATTTGCCCTGGCTAAGAGGTGGGGTGGGGGTCGAGGACAGGCCCCCCTACTGTTGGCCGGCCTGGGGCAGGAGCACAAAAGGAGGCTGCATACCCTGGTGTAATCTTCAGAAGTCAGACCACTAGTAAATGAAATATATGCTGCCCACTGTCCCAGAAGTGTCTCTTTGTAGGGACCTGGGAGGCCAGGCTCACGTTGGGACTCCTGCGTCTCCTCGGGTTTTCCTGGAACGTGGTAGCCAAGGGAGGCTGGGGCAGTGTCCTCTGAGGTGTGGGGCCCTCTGGCCTGGCTGTAGGAGCTGCACTGGGCTGGGGAAAGGGAGGGATCAGATAAGCCTAGGTTTTCGGCTTGAGTAAGTTTTAGCCCAAGCTCACCCGCCATTGTGAATTAAAAGTGTTTTTTTAAGGCTTCCCTCCTCCGAGGCTGAGATCCTTGCCATTCCTCTTCTCCCTCAAGCCTCTGCTTGTGGAGGTTTAATGCAGGTGGACCTTTGCCACCGACTCTGTGACCTCAGCTGGTTTCTAGGCCTCTTCTAGCCTTTGGATACTCAGCTGTGTATTGGACCACTGATACCTTCTTTCTACCTGCCAGCCACTTAGTGAGAGAGACAATGCCCGAAAAATGCACGAGGCAGAGACAGCTGTACAGTCGCCAGAATCCCTTCCCTTTTCCCTCTGGGCACATGGCCTGCATTTCCCGTCCCCCATGCTGTTGCATGTGGCCATGTGAGTGAGTTGTGGCCGGTGGAGTGTCGGCATAGGTGATGTCGTCTCTTGCAAACCAGGCCTACTAGAACCTTCCCCGTGAGACCCTTCCTGCTCTGGCCCTGCCCCTGTCTGCTGGCTGCATGTGAGGCTCCAGCAGAAGGCTCCGGTACCTTAGAACAGGGCTTGGCAAACTCTGGCCCGCGAGCTGGATGCCGCCTGCTGCCTGCTTTTGTAAGTGAACTTTTACTGGAACACAGCCCCATCCATTCATTTGTACATCGTCTTTTGCTACACATTTGTGCTGCAATGGCAGAGTTACGTAATCGTGAGAGACTCTAGGACCCACAAAGCCAGAAATGTTCTCCATGTGGCCCTTCATAGACAAGTTTGCTGAGCCTTGTCCTAGAAGATGGCAGAGCCGCCGGATGGGAGGAGCTTGGCTCCCTGAGTGACCACAGGGAAGGCCACGTGCCCACCGGGCATCTCCATGCTGGACTCTCCATGAGCGAGAAATAGCAGTTTAAGTGTGAACGTCCAGTCTCACATGGTTGTTTGTTACGGGAGCTGGTATCACTAACCCTAACTGATACAGTGCCTGGTACATAGTGAGCCAAGAGCAAACGCTCGCTTCCTCCTGGTCCCCATCATTTCACACTCTCCATAAACTCTCATATTTGAAAAAGCTCAGAAGAATGGGAGAGCTTTGTTTAGGCTTCCTTTCCCCTCCGAGCCTTTGCACAACTGTCCCCAACCCTTCTGCCAAGAACATTCTTTGCCGTTCCTCCCCCAACCCCCCACTGTCTCCCACTGAGCTTCCCGGCTCCCAGGTAGCCACCACTGCTGCCAGGCAGCCTTCCCCTCCCCCTGCGTCCGCAAGACGAGGTAGGGTGCCTCTGCCATGTGCTCCTAAATAGCCGTGGAGGCCAGTGTGGTGGCGTGGGCTCAGGCCGCTGGGCTTCAAGTCCTGGCCTGCCACTTATAAGTCGTGAGACTTTGGGCAAGCGGCTTAACCTGTCTGTGTCGCAATTTCCTCAGCGGTAAAATGGCAATAATATCATCTGTCTCATGGTGTTGTGGGAATTAAGTGAATCGAAGCGCTTGGAAAAATGTCTGCTACTTGGCAAGGGCTGAAGGAATGTTAGCTGGATTCTTCCTGTCATTCTTTTTTTTTTTTTTGAAGATTGGCACCTGAGCTAACCTCTATTGCCAATCTTTTTTTCTTCTCCTTCCTCTTCTCTCCAAAGCACCCCCGCCCCGCCCCCGTACGTAGTTGTAGATTCTAGTTGTAGTTCCCTCTGCTTGTGCTATACGGGACGCCGCCTCAGCACGGCTTGATGAGCGGTGCCATGTCCACGTCCAGGATCTGAACCAGCGAAATCCTGGGCTGCTGAAGTGGAGCGTGCAAACGTAACCACTCGGCCCCAGGGCGCCCTGTCTTCCTGCCATTCTTATTGCTGTGCCTGTCCCGGCGCGGCTCCCACGCCCCACGAGAGCGCTTCCCTTGGCCTGTGAGATGCTGCCGTGTGGCAGGCTCTGGCACACTGTGCGTGGGGAGTGAGTCCTCTGGGCTTGGGATGCAGGCTCTGCAGACATGTTGCCGGGCAGCGTCTGGGAGAAGTTTGGGGACTAAGGTGAAGCCGTGGAGCCTGAGCAGTGTCTGCTGGGAGGAGACAGGCTGTAAGCCTTGGAACCCACTCGTATCAGTCAAGGCTCTTTGTTGCAAACCACAGAGGCCACTCCGGCAATCTGAGTTAGAAGGGGAATAAAAAGTGATTCCATAGATCACAGACCTTCCAGAGAGCTCCCCCCAGACATGGAAGCTGGACGGGCAGGAGGAAAGCTTAAACTAGACCATCCGACGGTCCCGGTGGAGACTCTCTCCCTGCCATCCCCAGCCGGAGGCACCCATTACACGGGGTTCCCACCGTAAACTCTGCAGCAGCTGCTCTGTAGGCAGGATGCCTCTCCTGTCCTGTTGGGTGTCCCCTGGACAGATGGCACAGGCGAGCATGCGGAGTCTGGGAAAAGGAGCCTCTTGATGCCAACCCCACCCATCCCTGCCTCATGGAATCCTGGGGACCAGATCCTTTATTTCAGCCCCTTCTGCTAACAGCACTGGTGGATAATAATACTGATAACTGACATTTCTGAATCCCCGCAGGGCACCAAGCACTGAGCCCTGTGTTTTACAGCGAGGTCTCCCATTATCTTCACAAAAATCCTAGGAAATAGGTGCTATTATCTGCTTCATTTTACATATGATGGGACCAAGGCTTAGAGAGGTCAAGTAACTTATCCAGGGTCACATAGCACAACAGAGAATTCAAATCCAAGTGAACTCCAGAGCCCAGATTCTTGACTGCCACCTCATACTGCCGTCTTTACTCTCCTGGGAAGCTGCTCGGTGGTTCAGACAATGGAAAGAAGGAGGGCCTCTGTGCATTCATGAAACCTGGTCTGGGCCAATCTTCTCCTCAGGAAGGGTATTCCACAGGGAGATGTCAAAATTGTGCATTCCAGCTGAAGCAGTGGTGGGGGGGGATCCCTAGCCTGGGGGACAATGAGCTCCTGTCAACAAGGCTGATGACATCAGTGCTCCAGGATTCTTCTCCCCGCCCCCCCACTTCATCCTCCTTTGTCTTCCCTCACTTTCCGTTGTCACAACCTCCGTCAGCACCACCATCCCTATTCACCACGCTCTGTCATTATCAGCACCGGCCCTCTGTCCTTGTTCTATCATGACCACAATGATGACCATCGCCTGTGGCACTACCGCTGTCACCATACACTACTGTCACCAAGCCACTGCCGCCATCACCAAACCATCAATGCTACCATGTCTGCCATCGTCATGACACCATCACCAGCACTACTGTCACCACCATCAATTCCACCAACACTGTCCTCATCCCCACCCCTGTTCTGTGAGCCTGTTCACCATTGTCATTCACCAGGATCCACCACGGTCACCACTACTTGACTATCCTTGTCACCCCCCCCCCCCCCCGCACTGCCTTTATTGCCCCCATCACTGATATTTTCATCACCACCAAAATGTCAGTATGTCACAGATATTTTGAGTCTGTCCTGTATGTTAAGCTTTTGTTAAATGCCAAGATGTCAAGATGTGAACATGATTAACAAAGGACTAGGATTCGCGTTCACCATCATTACCATTATCAGTTACTAGTGGACACTCGTTACTGCCATATGAATTGCCACCACTGCCTAAATAGTTGCTTTGCAAAGAACAGCATCTTTTAGAATCTGTGAGCTCATCTAATACTACAACATGCCCTGGAACCCGGCTCTGACTTTCCGTCCCATCTCCCTCCCCGTCCCAGGGGTCCCACTCACGGATTTCTTGTTGGCTTTGCCCAGGGGTCACCAGAGGGAACTTTTCCCACTCTCCCATCCTTTTCCAGGCCTCTTCTGCCTGTCTGGCCAACTGGATGCTGGACTCTCATGCTTCCCAGCTCCAAAGCGGTGATATAATTATTATCATGTGTTAAGTGGCCTTAGGTAAATGTTACTTGGCTGAAAGCAGAAGATGGGAGAAATGCACTTCCCATCACCAAGGTTCTGTGGGGCTCTGGAAGCCTTTGTCTTCTGGGGACTGGGTGGGGATTCTGAGGAAAGTGATCTTTCCTCAGAACCAGGCCACAGAGAGGGAAGGGGCACCGAGCAGGGCCTCAGCTTAGCCCGTCAGAAGGAGGTGGGTTTCAGTCGGTCATGAGAGCCTCTGGTGGGCGGATGGGCTCTGCTCGGTGGGCTGTGCTCCCCAGCCGCTGTGGCTCCGTCTGCATTGTACTCTGATGTGCTCCACTACTTCCTAACTGTGCGGTCATGGGCAGCTTACTGGACTTTTTTGTGCCTCAGTTTCCCCAACTGTAAAACAGAGATAATCACATCTCTGCTGCTTGTGCTTCTGCTTGTGCCGAGGGGGGCGTGAGAGCTCCCACCTAAAGCCAGAGCAGAGTAATCGCCCATAGTCAAGGTCATGGTAGGAGCAACAGCACAACCACTGACACTCATGCTACAAATTAAGACAATGACTAGCGGCTTTAGGGGCCCGGGGTTCAATAGCACCACGGCCATTCTAACTCACCTCGAGTGAGTTAAAAACGGTCATTTCCACTGTTCCTGTGGCTCTCACAGCCACGCAGCTGCCCTCCTTCAGTGGGGCTTGACAGAGGCAGTGCAGAGATTTGGGTCCAAATCCTGATTCTGCCAGTTACTAGCTGTTTGACCTTCAGCAAGTCCCTTAACCTCTCTGTGCCTCAGAAGTTATACAATGGGGATAATCGTAGTGATGACCTCACAGAGCTGTGGTGCTGCTTAAATACTTACGTGCTTGGCACAAGGTCAGCGTGAGGCAAGTGCTTCCTGTTATCATTATTAATTAGTCAGTCAACCAAACAAATGTGTCAGGCATTCCAGTGGATTCTAAGTGGATTCAAATATGTTGAAATGTGCCAGGAACACCGGTGGAGGTGAGCCTCCCCTCCGTGTTTGCTTGAGGCCTGAGAGGCGTCCGGAAAGCACATCCCTCAGGAGCAGGGCCCGGGCTGGGGTGAGGCCAGGAGGCCCCCAGGACCCCAACTGAAGGAGGCCCTCTCGCTCCACAAGCAGGAGACTGAGTGCCTCCTTAAACTGTGCGTCCTGAGCACTTGCTTGTCTTGACCCAGGCAGGAAGCCAGACTTGCCCGCGGCTCCAGTGGTCCAGTGGTCGGGACCAGGGTGCTGAGCACAGATTTGCATCAGAAGTCCTTGCAGCAGCCAGCAAGGGGTGTAGAAAGAAAGGCGTCACTACAGTGCTGCGACCGATGTTGGTCACGCTCTGAGATCCCTTCGAACCCCTTGGGCAGTTGTCCTGCCTCCCAAGGTAGAAGCCAGGAGGGCGGAGTGGCAGGCTCCCGCCGCTGGGGCACAGACCAAGCTCTCAGGACAGTGGGAGGAAGGTCCTGGCCGGAGCGCCCGTGGCCCGGCCCTGGCGGCGTGGACGGCAGTGGTCTTCTGTGTGTATTCTTGCAGGGTAATCTGCACACTGTTCCTGGCTTTGTGGGCTGAGCTTGACTCTGGCCCTTCTGGAGACTCCGTGAATGTCGTCTGATGGCTGCCTGTGTCAGCTAACCTTGCTAGAGTGGGGCCTGTTGCAGGCACCCAAGAGCCCTGGCTGGCACAGACGAGATGAGGCCTCGCGGAAGCCAGGGCAGCACAGGCCTGACGCTGGGAGCCGGAGGGCAGCGGCCCGCTCCTTCTTTCCCCTCTCATCTCTGTGTCTCTGTCCATGCACACGGGTGTGGTTTCTCAGATTTTCTGCTCACGTGGGGGCCGTGGTTACCTGGGCCAGCCCTCACAGAAATAGACCCCGTGTCTCCTGGCCCCGGCACCAAATTCTTGTGAGAAATACATCTGAATGGCCCACTGCAGGCCAGCTGCCCATGCCTGGTCCCGTCGCTGTGTCCAGGGAGCGGAGATACACGGTATGCACACTCTTGCTGGGTCCCCTCCCTTTGGCAGTTCTCAGGAAGGAGAGTTCCCTGCGAGCTGGCGGGTATCCCTCAGGATCCACCAGAGGCAAGAAAATTTCTATGGCTGAAGCCAAGGAGGCCGTTCAGATCTTTCTGGTGGCCCCCGCCCTGTGGGGCTGGTCTCAGTGCAGGGTTGTACATGGCTGTAAGTCAAACCGGAGAGAGCTGTTTCATTCTGGAACACGCTGGGCCCAAGCAGCTCTGACATGAGGCTGCTATAACAGTGAATTAAAAAAAAAAAATGGACTTTTCTTACCCTGCTTCTCCCTCCCTGCCACAGAGCACACAGCAGCGACATCTGGAGGTCCGGGTGGTGGGTACACGGGGGCCTGGCGAGGGAGCGGTCACTCCCAGTGGGTGCAGTCTCTTTGGGAGGACATGGGGATACTCTTTGGTGATCCTATAAATACCACTGATGGGAGAATAGGACTCTTGGGGCACGGGTCCTTGGAAAAGCAGGTAGATGCGAGTCACTGCTGCTAACGGGCAAGTGGCCCGGGGACCGCAGGTGACGACGTCCTTCCTCAGTGCCTGCCGTGCTGGCTGGGGAGGCGCCCACCCTCCAGGCCCCAGGATCCCAGGCAGTGGGCTATTCTCTTTATCCACAGGAGCACACTCAGCTCTAAATGCATGCAGAAGTCCAAGTGGGAAGAACAAGAAAGCCTTTGGGTTGGTTTTACAGAATCAAAGTAAAATGTAATGTTTCATAGACTCTAGACTTTTCTGAGGGAGAGAATCTCCTGCTCTTATAAATAAGAGACTTAATTCATGGGTACTCACAACACCCCCGGGGACGGCCCTTCCATCTGTGAAGTCCGTGCACGTGGGAGGGGAAGCGGACCCCATGGCCCTTCCTGTCGGGGGCCTGCCTGCTGCCAACCGGAGAGTCTGGAGACACCCCAGGCCTTGTCGTGCGTCCTGGTCTCTGCCCCCGCCGCCCCTCTTCCGTCTGAGTCTCCAAAGGCAGTGGATGCCTTCTCCTGCCTCTGAGCGTTTAGGCATGCTGAACTTCTTGCCTTTTCTGCGCTCTTGTCCACTTGGATTGCTCCGACCATTCTTCCAGAGCCCTCCTCAAGCGTCCCCTCTGCAGACACTCGAGCTCACCTGCCCAGGGTCTACTCCCTATTCTGAGGACAGAACTCTAATGTGTGTAAGTCTGGGGGTGTCGACAGGATGCTCTCCCTTGCAGGGAGGGAGGCCCTGTGACGTGGGCATTGCCCTCCTCGCCAGTGCTCCGGAGTGAGTGTGATCACGGCCACAGTGACCTCCCAGCAGACTCGTAGGTGACCTGAGACGGCATTTTGCCAGCCTCTGGGGCTCCGGCACACACGCCCTGTTCCTCAACCAGCAGATGGAATCAGATGACCTGCATTCAAAAGTGGCTTCTGCCCAACTTCCTCATTGTGTGACCTCAGGCTGAGCCTGTTTCCTCATCCTGAAATAGGAGCAGTGATAACCCTGGCTTCTCAGGCTGTAGGAAGGACCGGACTGGAGTGCAAACTCCATGAAGATGGTATGCCCATGCTACATATGGGCGCACAGTAGGTGCCTCACAGATTTGTATTGAGTGGATGAGTGGGCAGGTCTCAGCAGAGTGACCAGTTCAAGAAATCTTAGCCACAAAGCTAAATGAGCCCCAAGCAGGATGCAGGCCACAGTCCCTGTGGGAGACATGGTGGGGGGAGAAAGGATTAACTGGGGGGTCCCCCCACCTCTCCCCATCACAGCAGATTGCTTTCATCAGATTTATGCAAGGGTTTCGTTCCTGAAGTTATGCATTATTCAAGATGAAATTTCCCAGAGGGATGAATGTAAAGGAAGAGATGCATTATTTCAAAATCTGAGCATATGGCAAGTCTCTATTAAAATTCTTAAATCGTCCGATTTCCAAGTCACATAATGCAAATTCTCATAAAATGCGATGCATTGTTTCAGGGTTCTGGACAAGATTTGGCGGGCAGAAAGTTTGCTGAGGATGGAAAGTTCCTGCCCTGCTACTGGCCTCCCAAACTGTAGAGGGGCTGTGGTCAGAGGCGAGGTTGGGTCACGATCATTTGATACTAAAGTGCCAATGTCGAGGAACGATTTACTTTCACAAAATTAGAGCTGATTCAGTTATTCCTAGGGAGCAGTGTGAGTCAGTGAAAAAATTGATTGATGTCTTTTTCCCTTTTTTCTTATGGCTTTAGGCTCATTAGAAAGGAATGAAGGAAACCTTTCCTCCCATTTCCCCGGAAGCTTGTTGTGAAGGCGGAGGCCCCCCTGCCCCCAGGGCAGAAGTGCAAATGCAAGTGCTGCTGGAAACCCTGAGCCTCGGCCGGCCCCGCACCTGGGGCCCGGGACTCTGCATTGTCACAGGGGCAGGTGGTAGGAATGCAGGGCCGTGAGGTTCCCCGAGGGGAATTTTGCCAGCTCCCGTGGGAGGCAGAGGGGAAGGGGCTGGTGCATGGCGGGAGGAGAGAGTTTTGTCTCCGGGCCTGGGTGAGGGGATGCGGCTGCAGGTTCTGGAGCTGGGGGTGTTGTGGGTGCGCCTCCTTGCAGAGGCCCTCCAAGATGGTGGTGGCTCTATGAGGACTGTGAAAACTGGACTCCCAGGCCCGCAGCCTTGGGAATGTTGTCCATGGTGCCTCAAACAGGTCTGCTTGAGTGGAGAGGACCCTCGAGGGTATCTGTCATCCATCCCAAAGGGCAGTTGTTGGTGGGACATTGTGCACGATGGTGACGATGTCAGTAGCAACAGTTATCAGTTGCCCACTAGTGCCAGGCACTGGTCTCACTATATTAAATACACTAAGTCACAGATCTTGTTATTATCCCAATTTTACAGATGAGGACACTGAGGCACAGAGAGGTTTAGCAACTTGTCCAAGGTCACACAGCCAGTGAAAGACAGAGATGGTATTGAAATTTAGACAGTAAGCTTAGAGTCTATTCTGGGTCCTGGTGCTCTGCAACTGTGAGGATGGTGACCACATGAAATGGAGACTGAGTCCTTTCTAATTATTTTGGACCAAACCCTGGGATGCTTATAAGACCCAAGGAAGACAGACTCCCGAAACTGACTACTATTGAAGTTATCATCTCCGTTAACCAATGGGGGTATGACTTGATTTAGACATGTATGAAAATGGGACATATGGGGCCGGCCCCGTGGCCGAGTGGTTAAGTTCACGCGCTCTGCTTCAGTGGCCCAGGGTTTCGCCGGTTCGGATCCTGGGCGCAGACATGGCACTGCTCGTCAGGCCATGTTGAGGCGGCGTCCCACATGCCACAACTAGAAGGACCCACAACTAAAATATACAACTATGTACAGGGTGGATTTGGGGAGAAAAAGCAAAAAAAAAAAAAAAAAAATACGGGATGTCTCTTGCACCTCAGGAGTTGTAGAGCAATTCCTACCTGTGGCCCCAACAAGAAGGTCAGAGTCACTTGCTTGCCTTTTAGATATGCTTTCTTTCTTAATTGAATGTTTTGAATAGATGCTGTATTGTATTTAACACTTCCCAAATCAAAGTAATATAAGAAGATATTTACAAAAACGCATCGCTCCTTTTACGTGCATTGCATTCTCTCCCCCCTTAGATGGCCATGTTTATTACTTTTTTGTGTTTCCTTCCAGCAGGTCTTTGTGCGAATACAAGCAATCACGCGTGTGTATCCCTCCCCCTCCATTACCCAAAGGGAGCAAACTATCCACCCTGCTCTCTATCTTGCTTTATTCCGTTTTCTAGGATATTCTGGAGCTCTTTCCATATCAGCACAGAGAGCGCTTCCTCGTTGTTAATATTTTTTACAGCTGCTGGTGGGGTGCTGGAAGCAGCTTGTAGCGGCTCTGAACTGTTAAACTGTGGGAAATTGCGGGAGTCGATGGACGTCACGTTGGTCGACTGAAACTGGCCATGGTGGAAGTATCTGCACAACGGCCACGGGCACCTGTAAGTCAGGGCGTCCGCTCTCAGAGAGCTGCGTGGTAAACGCCTACGCTATTCCACCCGCTGACGGTTGCTCTAAGGTTTGGTCAACCAGTATCCCATACATGGACGGTTCTGTTGTTTCAAGTATTCCTTTTTTTTTTTTTCTTAATGTTGCTTCAATGAATTCCTGCTATCTGCACTGAGAGAGAGAGAGGGAATTGTGACAGCCACGAGGATGCACACTGCACACCAGCCCCTATGCTTACCACTCAGTGTGGTCTTGGACGGGCTGCCTCAGCACGTCCAGGCGCTTGTTAGAAATGCAGACGCTCAGGCCCCACCCCAGAATGATGGAGGCACGGTCTGCATTTCAACAAGATGCCCAGAGGGCTCCCTCCATAGACTCCTCTATGCCACAGCCTCAGGTGGGGGCCGGGGCACCTGGGGGTCTCATCCACCCCAGTCTCCAGGCACAAAGCATTTGCTGCTCTTTGTTTAAGACCTTATCACTCAGGTGAGGAAAGACCCCCTTAGGGCACAGTAGTGGACAAGAAGCATTTGCCCCAGGGCTGTTGGAGAATTGGTCTGTATGACCCACCAGGCCTTCCAGGGTGCGAGTCCTTAAAAAGCAGGGGGAGACCCCAGGTTACCTCTTACCATGCCAGCCCTGGGACCAGGACTTTCAAGAGTGAGAACTGAGAGAGGATGGAGAGGCAGGAGTGTGTGTGTGTGTGTGTGGTGTGTGTTCTTGGCCAGATAGTTGATGGGAGGGGAAAGGGGAGCATTGAGCGCCCCCTGGTGGCCGACTTGGGTAGTGACTGGAACGGGGTACACCGGCTGGGTGGTGACAATGGAAAAAAAGAGTAAACACCTGCAGCATTGCAGGTGGGCTACGGATTTGTAGGGAAGGGACCACATACGTGTGCTGCGTGTGCACGTGCACACATGCACACCCTGCTCTAACTGACCGATTTCTTTAGCTGAGGCTGCACGGGGTGGCTCCCCAGAGCAGGAGCCCCTTCTGTTTGTCATGCCCTCTCCTGCTCCCTCCATGGGGACCAGCTGCCTGCACCCCTCTCCATGCAGCTACTGTCCTTTGAGAGCCGAGAGGACAGCAGTGTTTTTGGTGTGACACAGACCTTCCATGGCATGGAGCCAGGAGGAAATGCCCCAGGCACCTGGCACTCGGGCAAGGGCAGTCTATGCCTTCAGCCTCTAACAGGTTTGGAACCAGCCTTGC
The DNA here is from genome assembly GCF_021613505.1 of Equus quagga. Lineage (NCBI taxonomy): Eukaryota > Metazoa > Chordata > Mammalia > Perissodactyla > Equidae > Equus > Equus quagga. Next base: position 20,749,422 of record NC_060273.1, on the reverse strand, counting down.
TGGCAGTGAGGCCGCATCCTCACCCAGGGAGAGAACGCAGAGCCAGCACCCAGGTTCTCCTGAACAGTGTCTCTGCCCGCCCTGGCCAGTGTGCAGGGCACTGCCCTCTTTGCAGGAAGAATAGACATTTGCTGAGAGCTCCCTACGTGCCAGGAGCTGCCGTCGCTGTATCTGCTTCAGTGCTCACCACGTCCCTCTGTTGGACGCGTATTAAGCATTCAGTAAATACTGATCAATGAATGACTCGGCCCTTTGAATGGAACCCTCCCACTCCCCTGTGAGCTCTGACTTCATCTCCTACACTCTCCTGCTGACTCTGCTCCAGGCACACCGTCCTCCTTGCTGCCTCCAGATCCCTCCAGGCACACTCCTGCCTGGGCCTTTGCATTTCTCTTCCCTCTGCCTGGACTCTCTTCCCCCAGTATCCGTGGTGCTGGCTCGCTGCCCTCCTTCAGGCCTTCACTCCAATGGGCATTTCTCAGTGCGGCCTTCCCCAAACCTCTTACTTAAAGTTACAATACTTCATCCCACCTTCCCCTACTTTCTTTTCCCCAAACTAGAATTCTCTTCTCCTGTTCTATACACACAGCTTCCTGATTATGTTCATTGTCTGTCTCGCCCACTAGGATGTATGTCCCTTCAGGTAGGGATTTCTGTCTGACTGGCTCACTGCTGTCTCCCAGGTACCTGGGAAGGGCCTGGGGCTCCGACTAGGTGCCCAGTAACGATCTATTGACTATATGAAAGAATGAATGAGTTCCCTTTTTATGGAGGGAGGAAATTGAGGCTCCAAGAAATGAGCAGATCACACGGCAAATAAATGGTAGAGGTGAGACTGGCGTTTAGGCTCGAACCTGGGAAGTGCTGGACTGGTCTTTCTAGGTGGCTCACAAGGTGAGTTGCCTTCGAGGTGCAGGAGAAGAAAAAAATTCTTTTTCCCTCTACTTGTCTCAGATTCGTTGGCTGGGGCTCTATGAATAGACCAAGAAAAACCGGATTAACAAGAGAAAAACAAACAGAAGTTTATTGACATGTACATCAAGCACACACATGGGACCACCCAGTGCTGAGTACCTCAAAGCGGGGTTAGAATGCGGGCTTACATAGCATCTCGGCAAAAGACGAATACATTGCTTGAGAAGTGACCTGACAAAGGAAAAGGACTTTTGTTTCTAGGCTGGCAAGTTGTGGGAAGGTAACTACGTGGGGAAACTAATGGAAGATGAGGGCTAGTTCGTCAGGTTTGTTCTGGAGATAATTCTGGTGCCTCTCTCTTCTCATAAGGATGTGGAGTTGTGTCTGGTGACTAACCTCTGTTCCTCCTGGAAGAGTGGAGGGGGAAACCCTGACAAATTTCTGTCCTGGGTTTCGGCAAATGGGGGAGAGCAGAGAGCTTTTCTCATGCCTGTTCTTTCTTTAGCTCAAAATAATCCTTATGCCAAAGTGGCATATTTTTGGGTGGTCTATTCAGCTACCCTTCAGAGGTAGGCTTTCAGTGGCTAACTTTTGCAACCTGCATACAGGCAAGTGCACATTAGCTCCGGCCGCTGCTGGGTGGCTCCAGGTGGCTGCAGGTAACGGGAAGATGGGGGCTGGCTGTGGACATCATCTTCATTGTTATTTTGCTACAAGGAACAGGGACCCTTTTCTGAGCCTGTTTGTGGGGACATCTGCATAGACAAGCCCCTGTCCAATAGCCCCTTCCCACGTGGAGCCTGTGAGCTGAACAGGAGAGCGCCGGGATGAGCTCGGGGCTTTGTCCACACCAGGGCAATTATGTGGTCAATTGTGCCAGTGTGCCCATTAGCTTACATAATCAGGGAGTGAATTAACTTCCGCTTTTCTGGCTGCATTTTAGAGACATTTTTTAAATGCTGTTTTTCTGAGCCTATGCACTCTTCAGAAATTAAATTTAGACTGTGATTTTATTACCCTTTTTATTTAATTTATCCTAACGGTTGCATTCAAGCTGTGAAGCAGCTGTTGACTTTGAAAAAACATTGTTCAATTTGAAGGGAGCATTTTGAAACTTAATGTAATGGCTGTAAGCAATCACTACCGCAATTACGCTCCCCGCGCTGCGCGTCACAAGGGGCACGGTGGGGATTCGGAAGAATGCTCAGGTGGGCAGAGGGATGGCTTGGGCAAGAGGCAGGCATGCAGATTTGGGAGCGGGGGCCACAGAGGCCTGGGGACCACACAGTGTGTGTCTCCTCCCCTGGCTAGCTGGGCGGTGGGGAGGAGCGTTTGCAGAGGGCCGGTTCAGCCGAGCACATGGACCTGCTGAACTTGGACATCCCTTTCTGTTAGTCCCTTTCTGCCTTTGTGTTCATTCATTTATTCGTTGACTCAATCGCTGTGGTAGATGACAACAAAATCGGGCACCATCTTCTATCCCTGTATGCGATACGCTTCTCCTATTGAGAAGGGAGTTCTAGTTCTCTGAATCTTGGGTTTGAGCTTTGCTATGTGATGGCCTTTGGCCAATGGGACGTTAGCAAACACGATGCCAGCAGCATCAGCACTGACGTTAGTCCCCTCTTGGTGGATTTCTGACCTGACAGTCTGTATATCAGCTTTAGTGTCGTGGGTGCTTCAGAGTGGAGCTCAGGGTGGGGAACAAATATTATTCATCTTCATATTCTCAGGACCTAGCAAGGAGCCTTAGTCCCCAAACGTCCTGGAGGAAAGAGCACAGGGTCTGTGGTCAGAGACCTGGAGTTCCAGCCCACAGCTGTATGGTTGGTAATCACCAGGGCTGTTTGCTGCATGTTCTGGATCTCCCAATTTAGGGGAACTAAGTAGGATGGTGGGTAGGATCATGTGACTCGCTCCGACCAATGGATTGTGAGCAGAAGTGAGACCCTTCAGAGACCTCTTTCCTTCTGCCATCATGGCCAACAAATGTTCCAGGTGGTGCTGCCCCGTCAACCTGGGCCCCAGAGCGAAGGCTGGGCTTCCTGGGAAGCGGCCTCTGAGATGGAAATAAACCTGCGTGGAGCTTCCTAGGTGCTCTAGGAGCTGCCCTCATGGGGGAAGGGAAGGAAGGAGGATTGAGCAGACAGAGAAGTTGGGCTACACAGAGAGCTCTGCAGCTGGGTGGTTCTTCAGAGATGTCACAAGTTGGGGCAGTGGTCTGAGCTTTTACACCCCTGTGTCAACTGCTCACTGGATGTGAGTTACCCCGGGAAGGGGATGCGGTCTTGGGCGAGAAGGAGCTCTTCAGCTGAGAGCAATTCCTGGAGAAGGATGACAGCTGAGGGCAGCCCTCCTGGCAGCTGCGGAGCGGCTGCGGTGCTGGAGCTGGGTTCTATCCGCCCCCGGGAGCCGATTATTAAATGCTCAGAATGTTGTGAGCCAGTTATTAAACACAGTCATCATTAAAAATTAAATTATGTAAACTTATACTTAAGTACATTTTATTAAAAACAAAGGTAATAAATACCCCACACTCATCACTTCCTAATGGTTTTACTACATTTCACCATCACCTGAGTTCTTGAGCTCATTTGTGTCTCTTGTACCTGTATGGCGGGAATGCTAGGTAATGGTGCCACACGTCTCCAGCTCCACATTCGGTGACCTTCATTAGGTTGAAATCGGCCACAGCGGAAGTATTTATACCACAGAAATTGACAAACACTACAAATCAGGGCTTTGTTCATTGTTTCGTTGATTGTCTAGACTTGAGAATGTGGTAGAGAAAAGGCAGATTAAACTAAAAAGTGTCCTATTGGTGGCTGCTATTATAAATAGCAACATAAATTGTCAAGTCATAGTTGCATTGTAACTATAGGGGGCTACAAATGTAAGAGTTCAGTAAAAGTCAGCGAAAGCATCCTGTGAGGATCATTTGGCTGTATGGAACTTCCTGTAAAGAGTACTAGACATTTTATTATTATATATAAACTCTACACTACACATCCTTTATATCAGCAAAATTTATAGTAAATACAAGTATCTTTCTCTCTCTCTCTCTGTCTATATGTCTATATACACATACATTTTCCCCCAGGGAACCGTTATTAAACATTTACCTGCACGTCATTGGGGAGTAGGTCCTTCATCCTTTATGGCCTATCTTTATGACAGAGCAGAGTGTCCATGAAAGAAGGTGACACACACCAGAGTCACTGCCAGCCCTCCGTGGACACGGAGCTTGAGCGAGAGCTGAACTTCCGCTCCTGTTGTTTTCCACCACTGAGATATTTGGGATTGGTTATTACCACAGATTTTGGGATTGTTTATTACCTATACCTGACTGATAAACTGGGGCAAGGGCACTTGATTCCTGGGCTGTAGTTTCTTCACAATAATGACTCCTTGTAGGGTTTCCAAGGGAACCAGAGATGAGGTTGTTACTGAGCACAGGCTCGCTACCCGATGTGCATAGAAGCCAATTCTGTGGACCGGCTTTTGAGAAAAGAAAGAGCTTTACTGTGAGGTCAACCGGCAAGGAGGCGGGAGGCGAGGCTCTCAAACCTGTCTCCTGGAGCCAGGGTTTGGGGTAAAGTTTACAATCTCTATTGTTACCTTTGGCATCCAGTAGGTATTCAACAATAGCAACTCTTTTCATTGATAGCAGTGTCTTCATAAATGAGTTATTTATTTATCTGATTGAAAATGCTCTTGAGCCAATTCATGCCGGTCGTCTTTGTACAGTGCGGGATGAGGGCACAGCTCTCGTCCCTGCCTCTCTCCGTATCTGTCTCCATCCTCTCTACCCCTCATGGTGTGCTTTTCTGCGTTTGTACCCAGCTCCAAATCCTAACTGAGGGGACTGGACCAAAGGCCGCCAGACCCAGCTGGGAAGGGCAGCCTGCCAGGCGTCCTATAGGGTTAACTGCTCGGTTATGGTCGCTGCCACTGAGGCTGCTACGTCTCCAGGTCTCCTGGGTGGAGTCAAATGCCACCCTGAGAAACAGTGGCAGAGGAGAGCCATAAAGGTTTATGTCCCGAGAAATAGCCTGGAGACAGTGGCAGCGGGCAGTAACAGCAACTTTAATACAAAATAAAAACGGATTGACTGATCACCACAAAGCCCGGCCAGGCCTTTCAGACTCCAGCAGCTGAGGCCAGAGCGGGGAGCAGGGAGAGTTAGGTACCAGGACCAGAACCCCTGAGGGGCAGTCTGGCTCCTGGGGAATTCTACGGTGTGGCTAGGATAAGGATTTATAATTCTGACACCAATTCCAACGTGTGGGTTCTTTCTCCCACATGAAGCAGTTCTGCGACTTCAGCTGGGTGTCCTGCAACTCAACTCAATTCTGACGGTGTACCCAGAGACAGCATCAGATTCCACAGGTTGAGGGCTCAGCCCCACAAGACTGCCCCTACTTCTGACACCAACAGCAAGTCCAGGTTGTCACCTGTGCTTTTGATCCACTGGCTGTAAGTGAGGGGTTCCCACCACGCCCTCCTTGGGTTCCACTAATTTGCTAGAGTGGCTCACAGAACTTAGAGAAACTAGTTCTCATTTACTGACTAGATTGTTGGTTTGTCATAAAAGGATCTAACTCAGGCCCAGCCAGATGGAAGAGAAGCACCAACCTGGAAGCTCTCTGAACCCGGTCCTTTGGAGTTTTGATGGAGGCTTCATTACATGGGCATGATTGATCCACTCATTGGCCATTGGTGACTGATTCGACCTCCAGTCCCTCCCCTCTCAGGAGGTTGGGTCTGATACTGACAGTTCCAACCCTCTAGTCACGTGATTGGTTCCTTGGCAACCGGCCCTCATCCTTAGGCCACCTAAGGGCTTTCCAAAAGTCGCCTCATCAAGGTAAACTCAGGTGTGGTCGAAAGGGGTTTGTTACGCACATCAAGACACCTTTAGCAACCTTATCAAGAGGATGAAGACCAAAGGTCTATTTCTTGCAAATTACAACATCACAGGACTCCTATTCAGACGTGGCCTTTGAATTGCATTGAATTGTTCAATAGGCATAACCCATGTGTCTCATGAGGTGGTTGTGAGGATTAAATGGACACATTGAATAGCTTATTAAAGGCCATCAGAAGGGGACCCATTAAATAAATTATGATTGTCCATAGCTGTTTAAAATTATGAGACAGATGTACACATATTGTTATGGCATATTCTCCAATGAATTATTAAGTGAAAAAAGCATGATGGTGAAAGTCTTTATGATGCGTCTCCACTTGAAGTGGGGAGAAGTCGGGAGGTAGCCTCATGTCTGCTTGTTTATACATGACTCTCTCCAGAAGGGATACCCCAACATTGTTACAGTGTCGCCTGTGGGGATTGAAAATGGGGAGAGGGTGACTGGGTTAGGTGGGAAAATTACCTTTTGACTCTATGCCCTCTGACTGCTTCAGTTTATGACCATTTATCTCTCTGACATATACCTTTCTTGTTAATAACAGGAAAAAATTATCCCCAGGTGGCTTGGATGACCCACCGGGTTTTGGAACCACCACCGTCATCCATGACACCAGCCCAGTCAAGTGCAATGTCAGCCTTGAGTTTGTGAAGACCCCAGGTTACCCAGAAGTTATTTGTGAGGTAACGGGGCAGGGTCCTATGGGCAGGGACAATGTGGGGAAATAGCAGAGGGGGAGTCTTTCCAAGAGCTTGGTTACACACCAGGACGAAAGGCACCTGACGATGACAGTCGAGGATTGTTGACCCTCCTGCATGGAGAGAGCATCAGGGAGTGCTTTCCACACAGAGCAGATTTGAAAGTTTTCCTGCTGGGGTTCTGTCTTGTTTCTTCCAATTCTGTTAACTATTAGGCCTCTCTGTGGTTATTCTCGGGCCCCTGAAACCCTCACTTGTCAAAACTCCCCCTCACAGACCTGCAGCTGCCTGGACGCCATCCCTGGTGGGTTCCTTGGTGTCCGGAGGGGCCCGGTATCCGGGTGCACTGCTCTTCAGGCCTGCTGGGGGGGTGCTGAGTTGGGGTTGCTTGAGGTCCCAGGGCTTAAGGACAGTTATGTGTCTGTCTGTGACCCCTTTTGGGCCAGGCCTGCTCTCCCTGAGTCCATTGTCTCGACTTTGGGCATCAGTCTTTCCCTCTCCCCCTCCTAATCCCACCCAAGGCTCCATTCTTTCAGAAAGGCCCTCTCCCCTTCTTCAAGGAACCGCATCTGAGAACTTCCAGGCTGCCCCTTTCTTTCTGGCCACTGGTTCTGGGCCCAGGGCCTTTGAGTGTGCAATCCAAGGTCTTGTTGCCTCATGAAAACCTTGTAAGAATTCAGAGTTGCATACAGAAAGCCCTGGAAAGGAGTAAACAGTCTCATGGGCCTCTGGGAGAAACGGCGCAGAGGATGAGCAGTCAGGTTTCAGGACACTGGGCCAAGGCCACCCCCAATCATTAAGGAAGTACTCTGGGGGAGAGAGAAGCTGTCGGCCTCGTCTTGTTATGTCGGCAGCTGGCCACAGGGTGGGGCATTGTGGCCTGTGTTGGGGAGTTTGCATTTCTTGTCCAACGCATCTGGTAGAGCGGGTGTCCTCAAGGCGCGGCTGACCCCATTTCCTCATCTGGAAAATCTGAGTAATGTCATGACCTACAGGACTGTAGGTAAAAATGCACAACTGAGTGTGTGGCCTGCTGTGGGTAAGTGTTAGCTGCATCTGGATATGGTGGGTCCCAGTAGGAGAGAGCATGTGTCTGAGGCACAGATCCCACTGAGACTTCCATCTAGGCACACACAGTCCTTTCTTTCTCCAGACAACCCGATGGGGGGGCGAGTGTTTGTGCAGAGGTGGGCACTGCTGGGCTCGGGAGAAACAACAAGGAGAGCGGCCCTCGCTGAGGAGTGTCTGCAGCAGGGTGGGCACTGGGCGCCCGGACACGTTCTCGGATAATCGAAACCTTGGTGGGCCCATTGTGGCAGCAAATGCCTAGACAGCAGCCAGGTGGATCTCTGGAGGCTCGAAAGACAGAGACGATGGGCAACCCTTTGAATCCTGGAGGTCACTATATGCAACTCAGTGTGGCCCCCCATCTTCTTTTGCCCCTTTCTTCTGGCCACTGGTTCTGGGCCCAGGGCCTTTGAGTGTGCAATCCAAGGTCTTGTTGCCTCATGAAAACCTTGTAAGAATTCAGGGTTGCATACAGAAAGCCCTGGAAAGGAGTCAATGTAACTTTGAGCTCTCTTGGCCTTCTCCTGGACTCAGTGGTCAGAGAGCTGATTTTTGCCCTTCTGGTTCCTTCAAGTTCCATGACCTTCAGGCCTCTTCAGGGATCACGGGTGTGAACAAATTCCCACATAGGGAAAGTAGTATCCAAACTTAGCCTAATTGTGTAGACCTGCCCTAGAAGGATGAGTCTAGAAGAGCTCAGGCTGAACCACGTTTGAGATGGACCCTGTAGTTTTATTTCTTCTGAAGTTGCTGGACTAGGAGATGAGTTGAGTAACTGGTCCCCAGTTGTCTCCTCCAGCAGCTGCCGAGAGAGTGACACCTCACCCAGCAGGAACCACTTCATTTGCATGCATTGGAAACAATTTTTGTGAATTTAATTAATCACAGTTTACATGCTAATAACCCTTGAAATATTTTTATGGGTAAATAATAGATATTCCCTGCTGTGGGGGGAATCCGGCGGTTCCAGGGTTCACTTATAATTTAGTCCCCATTGAGTGATTAGAGAGTGCGAGTGATTCCTACTGTCATGATAGGAGGAGAGAGGTATGATTTTCATTTCATGGATGAGGCCTACAGAAGGCAGGGTCTTCCCCAGAAGGTGCCTGGTGTCAAGATGGGGCAGCTGAAGAGGCCAATCCCCAGTGTGGCCACTTTGACTTCTCGGCCTCCTGGTGATAACATGATTACAGTTCTACTACATTAATCATCATCATCACTACCAACATTACCGCCACTATCACCATGACCATTATCTCACCACTGCCAACATTACCTCCACCACTCCACTTCCATCACCTCCGTCATCACTATTATCACCGCCACCACCTCCCTCGTCACCACTTCCGTCATGTCTATCATCACCATCACTGTTATCACTACCGTTATTACTACTTTAGCCAGTTTTATCACCGCCACCTCTGACATTATCATTTCCACCATCACCATTATCACCACCACCACCACTACCCCCATCATCCCGCAGCCTTCAATACCATTATCACTATCACCATCATCACTGCCACGACTAGACCATCTCAACCTTTATTACCTTTCTGTACCTCAGGGATGTTACTCCCTCCCATCCAGAAACCCAGCATCATCCTTGGGTCTTCCTTTTCCGTCTTTCCTTCTCCACACATCCTCGCCCTTACCCATCTAATCAATCACTGAATCCTATTGGTTCTACCTCCCGCATAGCTCTTCAAGCTATGTCCTCATCTTCCCTTATCTAAAGCTCCTCTGTTTAGGTCCTCATAATTTCTCAGTTGATCTACTGCAGACTGGCCTCTCTATTTCTATCTAGTGTAGTGCTGGAGTATCTTTCTAATACTGAAATCTGACTTCTGTGATTAAAACTTTTCTCACTGCCTCACCGTCATCAGTAATACTCCAACCTGAGTACTGCATAAACTGTTTCTATGGAAAACATTCGATGGACCCCATATTGACTTACACATTTTTTGTTTTAATGTTTTTTAGTTATTTACAAACAAAACTAGTATCAACGCATTCTGCATATCCTATGTTTCACTGAATCTAAAGTGCCATCCGTTGTAAGGTGCATTATTATTTTGTACAGCAGGAAGAGGGAAAAAGTGCTGTCAATTTTAATTGTATGAGGCTATAGATTTTAAGATGCATCCCAACTTGAGTCAAAATATGACAAAATTATGTTTTAGAATCAATGTCGAAAGAAGTTCATAAACAACTATAAGACTAAAGCAAATTAGAAACTAAGTACGAGTAAAAGTGATAAAATTCAAATTATGTTATTTACTTAATCTGATTGATGATGTTATTTTGCTGAAACTAAACTTCCACTTAGTAAAAATAGGCTGCTGTCTGGCACAGCTTCTTCTGAGGTCAACTGCCTTCATTACGGACGGTGTGGAGACTCGACTTTCCCACCCTTTCTTCTCTTTATTGGTCATAGCAAGCCATCAACTGGCCTCTATCTGGCGCGAACACATCATTTACGTATCTAGTGCACCCCTTTTCTTTGCCCCTTGTTCTGGGACAGTTAACAGCTTTTTACTAGACCCCAAAGTGATCACAGACAAAACCATCACAGGGCCACTGACACTCGTGCTGGTTGTCAGGGAGATGATCCCACATGTGCTAGCATTTGCGGAATACACCAAAATTTTACAAGTTCTTACCGAGCACTCATAAATCCCTAGGTGTAAATCAGCAAACTCTCAGGGATCCTTTAATGACAGTTCTAAACTCTGGTCTTTAAGATCAAATCTCATTTGTAGCGTGATCTAACCCTGCCTTGTTCCCGGCCCCGTCCCGTTCTTCCGTGCAGCCTTCACAGCTCCTCGCCGTTCCCAGACTCCATGCACTCTCTCATATTCCTGGGTCTTTGCGTATGCTGATCCCTTTGTCTGGAATGCCTTTCCTCCCCTTGTCCGCATGGAAAGTTGTCCCACCCTCTTGACACCCCACCTGCAGCTCAGTGAAGGCTTACCTGGCGTCTTGGGTGGAATCTGGTTCCTCCTCATCAGAGCATTGATCGCGCATCGATCCATTTACAATTGTTCACACACACGCTTGAGAGTAAGGGCCTTATTTTTGCAATGCTTAATACAGAGACGGGTACAGAGTAGGGAATGACTATATTTAACAAAGAACTGCAGTTTCTCCTTTATTACAAAAGTTATGTATGTTTACACCCAACTCCGCTTTCCGCTCCTCCTCTGCCACCTCCTGTCCCACTCCCTGTTTCTCCCACTGGCTTTCTCTCCATTCCTCCTTGTCTTTTGTCTCTGTCTTCTCTCCTCTGCCTGCATGTACTCCTCTCCTTCCCCACTCACTGTCAGTTCTCTCAGTCTCTGTCTGTCTCTCTCTTTACCTCGGAATCCCCCGAATCACAATTTTATCCCCAACATCTCTCCCCTTGGATGGACCCAGGCGGCAGAGGACCCTGGCGTGTGCGTAGATGAGATTTCCCGGAAGCGAAGGGCAGCCCAGTGCAGTCCCGGGGACGGGGCGGGGTGAGACTCTGCCAGCCTTGTTGAGCAGGGAGCTCTCTTCCTGGAGAGCTTCTGGTTTCTTCTCACACTGAATCCCTGCAGAGGCTCAAACTGGTAACGTAACGCAGGGAATGGCACCTCGCCTCTTTGAGCCTCCATTTTCCGTAATAAAATGGGTTAATAATAACACAGCGACCTCATAGGCCTGTGGGGAAAGATGAAAGGGCTGACACTGTAAAGGTGCTGAGGACGGCGCCAGCCCATGATGGGTGCCTGATAAACAGGAGGTTCTTATGTCCGTCTGCCCACTGCCTTCGCAAATGAAAAGCCTTTTGTTAGTGAAAATGCTAGAGGAGAAAGCAAGAAATCTGGGTTCTAGTCCTTGCTCCAGCATGGGATGACTTTGGGCAGATCACCTCATTTCTCTGAACCTCCATCTTCTCATCTGTCCTGTGAGGATGAATAATAATGAGACCATCAACCTCACGGAATTTCCGAAAGGATGGAGTGAAAGGGGGCAGCATGTGGTAAAGATGATCGTGGTACTGGGCAAGCAACGACAATGGTAGCATTTACACTGTGCCGGGAAGGGAACTTGCTCTCGTCCCTTGTTTACTCCTCATGAATCAGCAAGAGCCCTCCACCACCTTGGGCGTGAGTGAGGCAGAGAGCTTCCATTTTCCACCCAACAGCCTCAGCACTCACCTCTCACCTGCCTTGCTAGTAGGAGATTCATCACCTTTCTCCTATGGTGCTTTCCTGCCCCCCATCCCTTGAATGATCTCTGAACCCCAAAGGATTTCTTAGTTTCAAAGGGAATCTGTCCACCTCCAATGCAGACATGGCAAGAACCGGAGTCTGGCTGGTGCTGCCACAGCTGCTTCTTGTTGCCAAAGTGGCTGCCGTGGAAGCCAGGCCCTACACAGCCTCGTGGGTGCTGCTCCGTGGCTGTGCTGGGGCCAGATTCTGCATGTCTTTGGAGAGAGGATGATCTGACCCCTTCAGAGGTGTAAGAGTTCCACATATTTGGCCCCAAGGTTAAGTCTCTATGGCCAACTCTGTCAGTTCACAGTCACAGGCACTCCTCGGGTATAAGCGGGACCCAGGAGCACTTTAAATATCACTATTACCTCCTGCCTCCCTGGGACCTGATTATTAGGCAGTTAGCAATTCTCCAACTCATTCCAACCTTGATGCTCGTGTTACATCCATCTTGAAGGAAATCCACTTGAAGGGCCACTTGCTTTTGCCTGTCCTGACACTGCCGGCTGCTCTCAGTGATTACACACGGTCCTCTCTTCCTGGTCATGCTATGCTGTGATGGACAGTTTCTTCAGGCAGAGTTGAGGGAATCCACCAGTTTGACATTTTACAGGACAGTTCTACTGCACCCCCGACAGTGGAGCACTGACTGCCGCGCCATGCTCCCAAGTCGGAAAAGTTGGTCTAGAGATCATGTAAGAGTTAGCTATCAGAAACAGACAGAAATTGTTCGTTTCTGTGGTGGACATCAGTTGTGTTTGCCTGCCCATTGCTCCTTAGCTCTCACAGAACCTCAGTTTTCTTTTGGGGAACCACCCCTCCCCTACTCTCAGTCCATGTGATTTGGGCAAGACTGGTCTTACCTCTGTTCTCAAGGGTGGGACTCTGACTCAGGCCTGGCCAGTCAGAGGACTGAAACTCCCTGGCTACAGTGATTGGTTCCAGGATCAGCACGTGACCCAGGTAGGGCCAATGACAGCCCGACCTGAGATTTTTGTAGAACTATGGGAAGAGAAGTACTCTCTTTCTGTTGGGAGTGCTGAGCTGGTAAGATGTAAGCTCAAAGCTGCGGGGAGTCTATCTTAAACTACCAGGTGGAGAAAACCTGAGAATGAAGCCAACTCTGCAGACAGAGAGCCAGGAGATAGAAACAGAGAAATTCTTGAAGATTTTGAGCACCTAGATCCAACTGTGCCTGAAGCTAACAGTACTGATGGTCTTTCATGAGCCAGAACATACCCGTTTTCTCTTTAAGTCAGTTTGACTTGGGTTGGATTTTGACCGCCCATCATAATATAGTATGCTAATTCCTTCCCTGAAAACCAGTTTGAGAGGGTTCTCACTAGAGAAAGACATTAAACTTAAAGGTGCACAGGTGAACAGGCAGACAGGTGATCTCTGACCATTAGGAACTCCTTTCCAGCTCTTTGCAGGGCAGAGCCGTCTCATCCCTCCCTGCTGGTTGCTTTGCTCACATCCGAAGCAGCCAGGGCAGGGCGCCAGTGCCAGGCAGGTTGCAAATATCACAAAACGTCTGGGGAAAACGGCATTGTTCCCAATTTATGTTTTTGCTTCCCCTCCTGTCTCCTGCATTTTCACTTTTATTTAAGACCTTGTTCAGTGTTGTAATTGCTTTTTTAATCGGTAATGTCTGTGTCTGGGCGTGTGGCTTCCCACCGTGGCTGGGCCTGGCACGGTAAACAAATGCCGGCACTTTGGCTGGGAGGCTCCCACTGAAATATTGCCCTAGATAAATAAAAGGCAAATTAGATATTGGAAAACAACTTTAAATTACATTTGAATTCTTGGGGAATCACATCTTACATCTGCGTTCAGGACAGATGAGTTCAGTGTGAATAACACGTCTGGAGCGAGCGCCGAGGGAGGATGGCACTGCTGGGCACTGGCGGGGGGAGGCAGGAGCAGGTCTTCCCGAGGACACTGAGGTGTAAAGCAGATGCGGCTTCTGGAGGGACAGCCGTGGACGTGGGTGTGCGTGCGTGCAAATCCTGAGAAAGCTTGGCCCTGCCTGCCAGACCTGCCGGGGAGAAGGGGTCTCCTCGGAAGGAAATTAACTAGGCTGTTTTTTAGGCTAATTAACTCGGTTAGTTTTCCTGTGGATGCAAGAGCATGCTGACATTATCATGTCCCTACTAGGTATAGGTGCCTAACAAACATGGAGTCAGTGTGGTCACCAGCTTTGGTGACAGGGACCTGGGTACAGATGTTGGTCTTGCATCACTATGGTTGACCATCAGCCATCAGATGCTCGCTGTCAGGGGACTGACCTCCTGATTTGGTTACTGGAGAACTTCAGGCCAGGGAGGGCTTTGGCCTCAGTCTGACTTGGGCTCAAATCTCTGTTCTGCTGCTTTCTAGTATGTGCCTTTCGGCGAGCCACTTACCTCGCCGGGCCTCAGTTTCCTCGTCTGTAAAATGGGGATCATAAGAGTAGTGGCTTGTCTCCGAGAGCTGTGGGAAGGATTACATGTGGTCATGGATGTTCCTGGCTTAGGGTAACTTCACTCATGGAATGGAAATGAATCTGATTCAATCGTGTTATCTGCACAACAGTCTCGTGTAACAGGATGTTACAGTTGATGTTTCCATTAGGCACTAAGATAAGACAGATGTGCAGTTTCAAAGAGAGGTGCCAATTCACTGTGTGCAGACTTTCAGGTGAAATAGTTAGAAACATACCGCAGCTCTCAATCCTCTTTTACCGACTTCAGAATTAGAAAAGAATTGAGAACGAAGAGGATGGCACAGGATTTGTGAGGAAGCTGTCCTGAGAGCCTTATCCTCTCCCTATCTTAGGGAGTCAAGGATGCCTGCCCTCTTCATCTTAAATGTGAGACGGGTGTGCAGAGAACAGATGTAAGACTAGCATGTGGGGCCTATTAGTCAGGATGGGACAGGCTTTGCTGCAGTAACAAATAGGCCCAGAAATCTCAGTGGCTTAACCCCACAAAGCTCTATTTCCTGCTCAGGTCGAAGACTGGCGCCGTTCAGGCTATCCTCTTCTGTCTTACAGTGGTGCTGTCTGGAACACATGGCCTTCGAGGCAGGAAAGAGAGATGGTGGAAGCATCTGGCTCTTAAATGCCTCAGTCCAGAAGGGACACATGGCAGTTCTGTTCACTTCATTGGCCAGAACTTATCACACGGCTTCAATCCAACTGCAAGGGAGTCTGGGAAACACGGGAGCACACGGATATTTGGTGAGCACTGCTCGCTCCTGGAGAGCTTGAAATGTGTTTACTGCATGCAGTTGGGAGACATGGAACACCAGTGCCTGACTCAGTTTACCCCCAAGAAAGCTAAAGCAGCCATTGGGACTAGGAAAGCCCCATTGGGTTCAGCCTGCACTCCCAGAGTTTGTCAGGACAAGAGGTGTGTGGCTATTTCCTGTGGACTAGCCACGGGAGAGAGACCTGACACAGGATCATCATGGGTCCCATCCGACAGGGCCTCCTGGAATAGAGAGGTGAATGCACAGGGCTGAGGAAGAGCTCTCATGGGAGAGATGCATCCACACAGGTGCAGGGAGATGTTAGCTGGAGAGGCCCCAGCAGGGAACTGCAGAGCCCTGGCAAGTCCCCTGAGGAAGCACCAGTACTGAACATCTGCCGGGTGTGGAGCAAGCAAGGCCAGCTGGCACAGCAGGAGTTCCAGTTCAAGGAGTTCAAGGAAATACCTTTCCTCCCGCCTTGCCCCCTCCCTCTCTGTGCACTGGCCCCAGAAGGGGGAAATCTCGGTGCTCCAGGAGGGGCAGGCAGAGTGGAGGCAGGAGAAGCCAGTCGTTGTCCCATCCCAGGGCTAACCTCCTGTCAGACAGAGGCCTAGCCTGGGAGAACCTCAAGATTTGATGGAAAATCAAGTTCGCAGTCTGATGAATACTTTGGTCTGGGTCTGGACATTCTGTTTATTGATGTGAGACTCCATTTTATTCTTTCAACAAATATTTAGGTGCTGGGTTACAGCAGCGACCAGGACTCATGTGCCTGGTCTTATGGGGCCACCATGCTAGTCTTGGCGCCTTGGGGAGGGACAGTCCTGTGCAGAAGAGCCTTGGGACCTGGGGGAGGGGAGCACACCTCCCACTGCATGAAGTTGAAAGGAGGGAAGACACCAACTGCCCTTGTCGGGAGGGCGTTAGTCTCCCAGGATTACAGATGAGAGAACTGAGACTGCCAGAGGTCATACAGCTGCAAAGTGGCAGAGCCAGAATTTTCAGGTCTGTCTGCTCCCAAAACCCCTACTCTTCCCATGGTATCACTTAATTGCCTACTGGAGCCTTCTTCCCTTTTCCAGGGGTCTCCCTCACCATTCCAGAAAAGCTGATGGGGAGATCCCAGGACTCCCACTCCGCCATCCGGCAGCCCGTGAAGATGGGTGCAGAGGAAGGAAGAGGCAAAGTCTGCAAGGCCTAAGACGGCTGCTGCCTTGGCAGCTCAAAGACCCAGCACCACCTTTCCCATCCCCATCAAAGACACCTGAGGACAGAGGACAGAGGACAAGTGAGCCAGCTGAGCACAGAGAGGTGCCTGGGTGAGTGCCCTGGGAGACCCTGCTCCTCTCTGTCCCAAGCTGGGCCAGGGGAGCCCAGAGCTGGTGGGGGCTGTGAGAGCTGCAGAGTGGCTGCGGTGAGGGCAGGATACTCGCAGCTCTCCGCTCTCCTTACTTTGTAGATTGAGTCCCAAACTCCCATCATGCATTCAAGTTTCACCTTCATGAGTCTCACCATTTCTTGGCACCACCTGCACTTTGATTTCTTTACCATCTGTATCAGCCAGGATAGGCCGAGTTATGCCGTAGTAACAAATGATCCCCAGATCGCGGTGCCTCACAAGAAAAAGGCTACGTTTCTTCCCTCTGCCGTGTGGGCAGTGTGGGCTGCCTGTGGCCCTGCCTCAGGTCCTCTTCACTCCAGGACCCAGGCGGAAGGAGCAGCCTCTATTGGGAACACTGCCGGAAGAGGAAGACAGAATATGGTAAACTTTGTGCCTGGTCCTACAACTTCTGCTCACACTTTGCCGGCTAGATTGGCTGCTGCAAGTCAGGGGGCCAAGCTTGACGTCAACGGGCAGAGATGTACTCTCCTCGCCAGGGAAGAGAAGCAAATGTTTTCAGCAATGATAATGTCTGTCACACTACTTTTTTTTTTTTTTAAAGATTTTATTTTTTTCGTTTTTCTCCCCAAAGCCCCCCGGTACATAGTTGTATATTCTTTGTTGTGGGTCCTTCTAGTTGTGGCATGTGGGACGCTGCCTCAGCGTGGTTTGATGAGCAGTGCCACATCTGCGCCCAGGATTCGAACCAACGAAACACTGGGCCGCCTGCAGCGAAGTGCGCGAACTTAACCACTCGGCCAAGGGGCCAGCCCTTGTCACACTACTTTTTAAAAAAATGGACTTAATCTTTTACTTAAATAAATTTGAATAAATGGAAAGCCTATATTCCCTTGCCACGAACAGAAGGTGACCACGAAAATAATGCATAATATTATTAAGCCAGACTGTTCACATATGACTTAAAATCATCACGCGTCCTGTCAGGGGTGACACGTTGGGAAACGGGTCGAGAATGTCAGCGTTCGAAGGGCATGATGGTTAAAGTCACAGGCCCTGGGGTCAAATAGCCCCTCTAAGAATGCAGTTCCTCCTCTTCTTGCTCGTGTGACCTTGGGTAAGTCATTTAGCATTTCCGAGCTGTTTCCTCCTCTTTAAATAGTAATAACAGACCCCCCCCCCCCCAGGCTTTTGTGATGTTAAGAGAGAGAACGTACACGCAGCCCTTAATAGAAGGTAAGGTGCCTGGTAATGCTGGTAATGCCTCCCATCTGTAGAGGCGTCTACATGCCAGTTACAGTTTTAAGGACTTCACGAATATTCAATCATTGGATCCTCAGAACAACCCAATGAGGTGGTTCCTATTTCCATGTATTGCTGATTTACAGACGAGGAGCTGAAGCAGAGAGAGGGGAAGTTACTGGCCCAAGGCCACACAGCGACGGAGGGCAGAGCTGGGAGTCTAAGCAGGCAGTCTGCAGCTCCTGACTGCTCTGCCGTCCCGCCCTTCTCTGCCTCTGTAATGGGAGCTGTCAGGTCCAGTCCAAGCCTCTCCTTTTTCTGATTTGGAAATGGAGGGCCCAACGGGGGTGACGACTTGCCCCAAATCACACAGTCCTCCAGTGTCCTGGCACCCGGTGGGGTCTCTTCCCTGGCACCTAGTGGGGATCAGGTCAACCTCAGGACTCTGGGGAGGAAGGCCAGTTGGTGGAGTTATGGCTGAAAAGCTGCTGTTGACCCTCTACCAAGAAGCACATCGAGACAAACGCCTCCCAAGCCGTGGGGAGGAAGCTTCAGTTGGCTGGGCCTGGGGCTGCTTGGCTGGAGAGTGCACACACCACATCTGACAGAGCATCCGGTGTGCGTGTGCAAGCAGGAGACGCAACATATGCAGAAAGCACAGGCTTTCTGGGAAGGCTGTGGGCTGGCTCAGTGTCGGAGGGACTGCTGAACAGCCATGGCTGGCCTGGGGGCCAGGGAGGCAGGGCCTGGCAGCACCCTCCTCTCAGCTGCTCTGTGAGGATGAATTTGCTGGAACCACCTTCCATCCTTGAGTCACTTCTTTCAAGATTCAAGTTCTTTGGGGAGAGATTCTTCTTGCATCATTTTAGGTCCCATGCTTATCCTTGAGCCAATCACTGAGTCCAAGGGGGTGGAGAACTCTGATTGGCCAGGCTTGGGTCATGTGTTTACCCCTGGACCAGGGAGGTCAGCCCCCCAGAATCTCATGGACCGAGAGGTGGGAGGGTTGGTGTTCCGTAGCTCTGTCGGGGCAGGACTGAGTCAGCTGCAGGAGCCCCCCCCCCGGCCCCCACAGGAGCTGCGGGAGTCAGAAGGAGGAGCTGCCGGGGAGGAACAGCCCTTGGGCTCCAGGATTGGTGAGCAGAGCCTGGGCAGATTCAGCCGCTCTCCTTCCAGCGGATGCTTTGTGTGGGAACCTGCTGCCTGCCTGCGCACAGTGGCCCTGCTCAGCGTTCACACGGAATCCCGTCAGAATACTGACCGCCATTTGGACTCCTGACACATGTTCGTTAACTTCATGAGTGCACAGCTGGGCTCTGCTGACCAGTCCGTCTTCATCTCTGTCCGTTCCCGGCTCTGCATTTCTCTAGGCCAGCGGCTCTCAGCCAGCTGCGCAGCAGCATCACCCAGGGACCTTGTACAATCCGGATGCCCAGGCCACCCTCCTGAACAATTAAGCAGACTCTCCTGCAGTGGAGCCTAGACATCGGCATTTTTTCTTTTTTCTTTTCTTTTTTCCTTCCTCCCTCTCTCTCTTTTTTTTTTTTTTTTACAGTTCAGTGTCTTTTAGTATATTCACAGAGTCGTTCATTCATCACCATTATCGATTAAGAAGCATTTTCATTACCCTAAGGAGATATGCACCCCCTTAGCTGTCACTCCCCAATGCCCCCTTCTTGCCCCATCATCCACCCCTAGGCGTAGGCAACCAGTAATCTACTTTCTGTCTCTATAGAATTGCCCATTCTGGACGTTTCATATAAATGGGGTCATATAACATATGGTCCTTTGTGACTGGCTTCTTTCACTGAGTGTAATGTTTTCAAGGCTCATCCATATCGTAGGATGCATCAGTACTTAATTTCTTTTTATTGCTGAGTAATAGTCCATTATTTGGTTATACCACAATTTATTTATCCATTCATCAGCTGATGGTAATTTGGGTTGTTTCCTAGGCGGAGGCATGCAAACCCATGCAGCTTCTGCCGTGCTCTCTAGAACCCTTGTGCTTGGAGCCCAGAGCCACCATGTAAGAAATCCCACTAGCTGTGACTGCTGGAGAGCCCACGTGTACGGGCCCTGGTTGATGGTCTCAGCTGACCTGTTCTTCACCCGTCCCAGCCTAGGCTCCAGAGCTGAGAGTGAAGAAGCCAACTTGGAAGTGGATCCTCTGTCCCCAGCTGTTCGAGTCACCCCAGATGAAGCCTCGACATCAGGCAGCAGGGAAGATCCATCCTGGCTGCGTCTTTTCCAAATGCCTGACCCACAGAATCCATAGGCGTAATGGTGGTTGCCACACACCTCTAAGTTTTGGGGTGGTATATTACGCAGCAGTAGAAAACCAGAACAATTGGCATGTGCATCCGTCTCCTCCCACTAGATAGTGGACTCTTTAATGCTGAGATGGAGCCAATTTCATCTTTCTATCCCTAGGTCCAAGCACAAGGCCTGGCCCAGAATAAGTGCTTGTAAATGTTTGTTGAGTAAACTAATGAAATTATATATGGTCAAAATTGCCCTGAGTTGGGGCTCTGCTGAAAATCTGTCTCACTAATATGGCAGCCATGTGCCAAACTGGGCTACAAGAGTTAGAGGTGCACATCCCTGCCCAGAATTTTCATTTCTAGGGATTTATCCTTTAGGTCCCCATGTGCGTGCCGAATGGAGTATACACAGCGTTTTTCATTGCAGTGTTGTTTGTAAGAGCAAACAAATGTCTAAATGTCTTCCATAGGGGAGTGGCCAAAGGAATTGTGGGAGATATGCAGCAACAAGAAGAATGTAAGGGTCCTGCATGATTTCCAAGATATATTTATTGTCTAAGTGAAAAAGACAAGAGAGAACGGTGGGAATGCTATCTGTGCTGCTGTGGTACAGGATTCCAGTGGGCATCCATATGCGGTTCCCCTCTTCTTCTGGGGAACCTGGGAGGATTTACGCTTCCACATCTCTTTCTCAGTTAGAGTCGCAGGAGCATGCGGCCAGCGGGCTGGGAGTGGGTGTGTTGTGAACCACTGGCTTGATGGCGCAGGAGTTGCCAGTGCTCTCTTCCCAGCCATGCCCACCAGAGGGGTCTTGTGTTGCAGACGATGTGGCTGCAGGACGGCGGGGCCTCCGTCCGCCTGGATCACTGGGTCACCGCATGGAGGGCAGTCGCCCTAGAGAGCCCTGAACTCACAGCAAGCTTTGTGTGAGCAAATACATGAGTTAAGCCTTTGGGATCTTCTTGTCTCTGCAGTGTGGCGTATCCTGTCCTGACTTATACAGTTGCTGCTTGTGGAGAGGGCATGGGTGTGGGGTAGGGAATTTGTCTATGTATTTGTTTGTGTGTCCCTCAGATATCTTTGGGAAGATTCCTAACAATTATTAACACTAGTTACCTCCAGAAAGGGGGACTGTGTGGCGGGGGAATGGAGTTGAGAGGGATAATGTTCACTATAGATATTGAATACTTTTTGAATTTGGAAGTATGTATTACCTCTTCTAAAGGAAATCTTAATGTTTGTGCCACACAGTTTGACCTGGAACAGAATTTCCCAAACTTCAATCATTCACACTCCATGTTCAACAGTTTGTGGCATTTTCATGTACCACCTGTCCTCTTTTTATCTTAATATTCTTCTTTAAATAGCTTCAATTTGAAAAAAATAGACTCATTGAAAAGGAAACTTTACTTTGCCGTCCTGAAAGGAAAATTGGTATCCTTTGCCATATAACATTGATAGTCATGAAAATGAATACGATGGGAAAAACGTAACTTTGAAAACTTAGGATAACTTTTCTTCTCTTTCAGCCTTTGAATCTGAGGCCAGCCCCTTATTTATTGAGAAAGGGGATTAGCAGGGCCAGAGAGGTGTTAAAGACACAAGACCAAACTGAGACTTTCTCATAATTACAAGGCTTTTGAGATAGTTGAAGAGGGAGCTATTTTTTCATTATGAAATTCAGTGTTACTTAATTTTCTGTCCATTCGCACCAAAAATTGCCTTGTGTAGCATCTAAAATGATCTCGTGTCCCTTTGTGGGTCTGTCTACAACAGGGACGATCAGGGCTCTCCGATATCCATGTACTTCTCGAAATTTCTCAGTACTCTGTGCAGATGCTTGGGATCATGTGACCAGTTGTGGCCAATGGCCTGTGAGTGGTAGTGTCGTCAGTCAGTTTTGGGCTGTGGCAGTTAAGTGCTGGCGTACTTCCTCCATCCACCTTCTGCTTGGAGGTCGAAGCCACCGGGTCATGCAGATTTCCCCTGAGTGGGAAAGACACTTGTTGTGTGAAGGCGCTGTGATTTCAATGTTCCTTTGTTACTGCAGCATAGCTTAGGCCCTTCGGACTGTGCGGACATGTGGCCCGCACTGGGGACACACTGTCTTTGAATAACTCTTTGTCAATATTGGACCTCCAGAATCATGTCACCTTCCCAGCTGGGCCCTTATTTTCTTCTTCTCCTTCTCCTCCTTCCTCTGCCCCTCGATGCCTCTTCCTCACTTCCCCTGCGTTCAGCTAAGGTCCTGACTCTGATTTGTGGCTGTCAGTCTGGGCTTTACCTATAGACTCATAGTCCATAAAGCTTCAAAGATGTCTCCGTTATTTTAGTCAGGCCAACTCCCCAGGTAGGAGTTACCTCTCCACACTTCTGATAGTATCTCCTTACATACCTGTGGGGACAGGAAGCTCACTTCCCCTCAAAGTGGTCCCTTCCATCACTGGGCAACGCTGTCTATAAGGAGTTTCTTCTTGTGAGTAATCAGATGACGCGTCCACCTCTGGCCATTTCCGCTCTTCCCTACCCGGAGTCCCACAGAATTGCTGTCCCTAATGTGGGGCAGCCCTCCAGAGGCCCAGGACCTCTCTTCTCCAGTTGGGCTCTTTCAAGGTGCCAGGAAGGCACACATCCTACAGAGGCTTCTGGCAGCGTGCCATGTGGTGGGAATGAGCCCAAGTCCAGGACACAGGTGTGCAAGAAAGGCTACTCTCTTCTTTCACTTTGTCGTAACTTGTAATTTGAGCCACATTCTTTTGGGTGGTGGAAAAAAGTCTCAATCAGTTTAGAGTTTCTTCTTTTCCTTGGAGCTGCCTTTAGCTTCTGTAAGGGGTCAGGCGGTTGGGGAAGGAAACTCATTGTCCGCTGAGATTCTCCGCAAGGCCTTGAAGGTCAGGCCACCTGCGCCGCTCCCCTCCGAGTCTGCGGAGTGCTTCTTGCTACCCCTGGGTGCCGTCTCCTCAGTGTGCTGGTGTCAGGTGGCCGCCCCATTCCAAGTTCAAAGAGAAGCCACTGGGAAGTCAGGGAGACCCTCTAAGGCATTCCCAGGCCCTTCGCCACACCCACATTGCCCTGGGTGCCTGGGCCTCGTCCTGCTGCTCCACTCTGTGCCTTCCTCAGCTGCCAAGGCCTAGATGCCCAGCCCACTGTGCTCAGACTCTGCCCAGGGGTGGGGTCATTGACCTTGAGCTCAGCCCGGGCTCCTCTCTTGGAGACTCATCAGCATCATGTCCCTTTGCTTCCCTTCCATTTAATTCTTCGTCCTCCCGTCGTGGTGTGGGGGCAGGCAGGGCTGGATGGCTGGCGGGCAGCTCTCATTCTCCCTCGCAGTGAGCTGGGCGGCCGGGTGCATTTCCTTTCAGTGGATGATGCACTGAGGTCCAGAGAAGTGCAGGGTGTAACCCAGCCAGGGTTTAAGCCCAGAGCGGCCTGACCCCTGAGGTTAGCCCTTTCGTCAGTAGCCAGCTACTTCTCGGGAAACACATCTGAGAACGTTACTGAGCTGAAGAGTTCTGGGGCCCTGAGCGGACTTGTGGAGGTTTGAGGCCACAAAGCCGTGATGCTGTCGTGCAAGATGCCCAAGCGCGCCCCTGCCCCCCAGGGCCCAGGGGGAGTGTCCTCCTTCTCTCTAAGTGGATGTCCAGCTCCTGTAGTAATTCCGCAAATATTTGCTGAGTCCCTCCGATGTTCCAGGTGTGGCACGAGGCGCTGGGGCTGCAGCAGTGAACAAAAAGCTGCCCGTGTGGAACGGACACTTTTATAGGTGGAAATAGAGCAAAACCCAAGCCAACAAACAAATGAGGGGCCTACCCTTGGGCTGGTACAAGTCCTGCGAAGGAAGTGGATTAGGGTGCACAATGTTGTGATATAAGAAGAAATAGATATATTTGGTCTTTGTCCCCAGTTCCTGGCACAGAGCTCTTGAAACCCTCATAATTTTCCTAGTGAGGGGGTCAATTGGAGCATCTTTTGCTAGAATATTTGGTCTTGGTCTCTGGTTCCTGATGCAGGAGCTTCTAAGACCCTTGGAATCTCCAGAGTGTTGAGTGTGTTCTGTAGCGAACAGGCGACTGGAGGGGGTACCCAGATGGCTTCAGGATGGGGACTGGTCGCTGGAAAGATCTAGGCAAGATTAGAGGGTTGGAAATTTCAGCCCCACCCCATGACCTACAGGGAGGGAAGATGGCTGCAGATGGAGCGCCATCGCCAACAGCCAGTGATTCGATCAACTGTGCCTGTGGAAAGAAGCCTCCAGAAAACCTGAACCCTGTGGCTTGCAGAGCCTCAAGGTTGGCGAGCACATCTGGGTGCCTGGGAGGGCGTGGAAGCTCCGTGCCCCCACACCCGCCCGAGGCGTCTTTTCCATTGGGGTCATTGTAGCCATTGTAATGAACCCAGAGTGTTAGTAAAGTGCTTTCCTGAGTTCTGTGTCATTCTAGCAAATTATGCAACCTGAGGAGGATGTCGTGGGGCCCCTGATTTATAGCCGGTCTGTCAGAAGTGCTAGAGGCCTGGGCCTTGCGACTGGCGTCAGAAGTGGGTGCGGTCTCCTGGGACGAGGGCCTTAGCCTGAGGGGTCTGTGCCAGCCTCGGGGTTCGTGTCGGAATTGAATTGAATCGTAGGACACCCTGTTGGTGTCTGGAGAGTTGATTGGGTTGTCGGTGTGGGAAAAACCCCACATATCTTGATGTCTAAACTGTTTGGAGTGAAAACCCGTTTGGAGCATGTGTGACAGGTAGTGAGGGGAAGCCTCTCTGAAGAGTGATGTTTGAGCCCGGACCAGCAGTGTAAAGACCTGGAACAGTGCTGTAGGCTGGATGGAACAGCAAGGGCCATGGCACTGAGAAGGCCACAAGCTAGGTACGTTGAGGGGCAGAAAGGACCAGGTTTGGCCGGAGTATAGTGAAGAGAGAAGAGGGTGGAGCGCCAGGCAGGGGCTGGGTCGCGAGGGTCTTAGTGTCCGTCACTGTCCAGGCAGGAAACGATGCCACACTCAGGCGGAACTGAGGACAGGGTAATGGAAGAACTGTTTCTGGAGGGGTGTGTGGGGTTGAGGGGGACTGAGAAGGAGTGACAAAACACTGCAGCTGTGGGGCCCTTGTCGCCACCCCTCATCCTGGTGGGGCCGGGGGGCAGCCGGAGGGGAACCCAGGAAGAGTGGTGACTGGAGGAGACCACCTGCAGCTTTCATCAGAGGGAGCCGGCCACTGCCAGCCCAGGCCAAGCCGGGAGGAAGCTGGGGGAGTAATACCTGCCCCCAGCCCCCATAATCTCCACTGGCACCACCTAGTGGCCAAACCCACCAGAAGCCAGAGGGCAAAGGTTGATGTGTTCCCCTCGGATCAGCCTCTGGGGCACTAAGCAGGGTGGAGAAGGATGGAAGATGAGCTGGAGGACAAAGGGAGTACCCAGCGCAGTGGTGGCAGCGGTGGCAGCAGCGTGCATTTTACTCTGAGTTCAGTGAGAAGCCCCTGGAGGGTGTAAGCTGGGGACTGGTCTGAGCCCGAGTTGCGTGGACCCCTCTGGCCGCTGTCTGGAGAGTGGATTGGGTGGGAGGGGCGGGCCGGGGAGAGCAGTCTTCAGGCTGTTCGGTGGTCCAGGAGGGCGATGACAGTGGGTAGAGGGAGCAATGAGGGTGGAGAGAAGAGTGGGCTCAGGGTTATATTTTGTGGCGAAACTGACAGCAACTGCTGTTGGATTGGACGTTGGGAGAGGAAAGGCCACCTGAGAAAGGAGCGTGAGGAGGAGAGTAATGGCCAACTCAATCTCAACCTCACTCAGGAGGCTCACGGCTACGTGTGTTGGAATGTGTGCGTCACCTTCTGCACTTGTCCGCTCTGCCCACCCTTGCTGCTTCACAGGAAAAGGGGATTTGGATGACAACCTTAAGACAACCCTATGTGGCAGGTGTCTTCTTACCAAATGAAGAATTCAGACATCAGAGAGGTTAAGACATCTGCCCAAGATCACACAGCAGGTAGGTGCAGATAGGCATTTGGACCCGGGTCTGTCTGATTTAAGAACACCCTGTGCAGAGGGACTTGGATGGGATCTCTTGCCTTACACTGCAGCCACGGGCCGGAGCTTGTGCAGCTCAATGAGCTCTGCCCTGGAGACAGGCTGCAAGCAGTCATCACCGTGTACACAGTTTTTGGGACTGCCTGAGGGCAATACATGGCCATCCGTGGCCTGGAGGAATCTGGGCAGACCAGCAGCCCCTGCAGAAGGTTTTTAGTTTTTTTTTTTCGTTATTATAGAATTGCGGAACAAGGAAGAGGACTAAATTTACAAGGTTCATTCATTCGTTCACTCATTCTTTAATTCAGAAGCCTGTTCCTGAATCCCAGACTTCTTGCTGGGCGAGTTACTTGCATTATCCCATTTAATCCCTGAAACGAGCAATCGGCCAAGGTAGGCACCCTGCTTCAACCGAGTTTCCCAGCTCTGAGGAGACGGAGGCTCAGAGGAGGGCAGCAACTTGTTCAAGGTCACCCCCTCTCCCCGCCTCTTCCCTAAAGTGTTTCCCACTGAGTGTGAGGCCAGCTGGGTGGAGGCTGGGGTGCGGGGAGTGGAAGCATGGTGCCGAGCCCAGGCTGTCTCCATTCAGACCTGGGCTGTCTTTCAGTAGAGGCATGATCTCGGCTTCTGTGTCTGTACAGTGGGGTTAGTAATAGTATCTGCCTGAAAGGCTGTTGCCAGGATTGGTGGAGGCGAGGCACCAATGACCTTTGACCGTCCCTGTGATCCCTCTTCTCAATGCCTTTTGGGAGACTCCCCAGCCATCTCTGGGCTCCTTTACTCAGCGAGTACCGCTCTCTCCCTGAGAGGCTGCTCGGCACTAGGGACGGGGCTGCAGGGAGGGGAGGACGGGCTCTGCCTTCCAGTTGTCACACCTGGTGAGGGAGACAGGTGCAGACACAGGCCCGGACAGCAGAAAGCGACAGGTGCAATTGTCAAGGTGGGTCAAATAAGAGCGATGACAGCAGTGGCTCCCGGCCAGCCCTTTCAGCACAGCACCTTGTTCCATTTGTCCCTCAGCACTCATTAGTAACAAAAACCATCTTGTGCATTCATTGGTTGACTTTGTTGCCTGTCTTTGTCGCTAAGTACCCTGTTCAGCAACGTCCCCTCGCTGTCCCACACAGTGCCTGCCATCAGTAGACAGTAAGTACTGGTTGAATGTTTGAATGAGGTGTTGGGGGAGATGAAGCCCCATGGGTCAGCGCTGTGCCTCTGCACACTGAGGAGGAAGGTAGGAGACAGGTGGGGAGAGACTGTGTGGGCTCAGCCCCTCAGCCCCCAGCCCCACTGCACTCAACCTGTGTCGTCAGGGATGCTGGCAGGGCTGTCAGCCTCGGGGGCTCTGGAGGCTGGCTCCCAGCCCTCCCTCTGCCCCCCACCAACTCTGGCGGCTGTTCGAGGTCAGCTCCTGGAGTTCAACGGGGAATTTCAGGCGTCACAGAGGGCTGGAGTGTCTGGGCAGCAGCTTGTAGACAA
Organism: Equus quagga; assembly: GCF_021613505.1. Classification (NCBI taxonomy): domain Eukaryota; kingdom Metazoa; phylum Chordata; class Mammalia; order Perissodactyla; family Equidae; genus Equus; species Equus quagga. The sequence continues at coordinate 20,721,998 of NC_060273.1, read as the reverse complement.
GTGGCCTTGAGTAAGCCTCTGGAGGCCTCAGTCTTTATTTGTAGGGTGGGAATGGTCACAGCACCCACTTTTAGCAGTGTGGCGGAGCCTGTTAGCCTGTGACGCCCGGATCGGCCTTCATGACGTAAAACCGGGGCACTGCTATTCACTGGTCTGTGTCCTTCACTCCTCTGGGCCTCAGTTTGCCCTCTGCGAAGCATGGATGATATTACCAACCTCTTGTTTTCCGGTGGATGAAATGAGCCCACATACGAAAGCGCCTGGCAAAGAGGAAGCCCTCAGTCAACGTTAGCCATGCCTTTTCAAGGACCCTAGACCGGGCCTCTCTACCGGCCTCCACCACGGCCAAGCCTGGGAGCTGTTGCCCGCGGGGACCCTCTCTACGCAGCGCCTCCGCCTCGCCTCGCCTCGCCTCGCCAAGGTCTGGCAGTGGCCGCTGGGCTGCAGCAAAGAGCTGCTCTCAGTGCTTCAAACATGACTCTTAAAAACGGAAAAACCTTTCCTGGATTGTTGCCTGCGGCAGCCACAGTTTAAATTAACTTAAACCCTTTCCTTCTCCACCCCGTCTCGTTATCCTTTTCCGCAGAGTAAAGGAGAAAACCTTTGCAGGAAAAAGCTACGGGAGACGCTTCTCTCGCTTCCCTCTGGCGGATGCCAGACCTGGAGATGCTAAAGTTTGCAGCCGGCGCGCCGCCGCGGGAGCCAGGGACTTGGCCTTTGGGGCTGGTTGCTAGGGAACGCGCGGGCGGCGCGCAGGGCCGGTCCCCGGGGAGGGTGGCCGCGCCGGGTCCGGCCGCCGCCCGGGGCTGCAGTGCCGCGCGCCGCCGCTAGGGTGCAGCAAGGCCCCGCGGATGCCCGGCCGCCCGATCCGCGTCCTGCATGCCGACCACGTCCCGGCAGAGGCGGCCGACCGAGCGCGGCTCCTGGCTGCAGCGACCTGAGAGCCGCCTCCCCCGACCCTCCGCTCTGGCTGCCCCGGCTACCCTACGACCAGAGCTCGTCCTGGGCCGCAGGTCACCGCCTCTTCCTCCCCTTTCATCTCTCCTGTAATTCATTAATTCACCCATCCTTTACAACTCCCACACCTGCTTTCCTCCCTCTCTCCCTTCCCTGCCTTCTTTTCTTCCTTTTCTCCCTTCTTCCTTCCACTCTTCCTTCCTCCCTCCCTCCCTCCCTCCCTTCTTCCATGCATGCATGCATCATCCATCCATTTCCTTTTCTTTCCTTCTGTCCAGCCAGCCATCCCTCGCTCTCTTCCTTCGGGATTCTGGAGTCAGACTAACTTCAAATTCCGCTGACAGCAAACGTCTCTGGGCAAGTTGTGAACTTTTTGCATCGCCCTTTCCGCATCTGGCAGTGAGGACACCAGTACCAGCCTCACAGGGCTGCTGTGAGAATGGAGCGATGATCCGTAGTCCATAGAGAGGAAGCTGGCACAAGGCTTGGCACCTAGTGAGCGCTGGATGGATGGAGCTGCACCTCCCAGCCCTTGGTTCTCCACTCCTGCTGTGCATTAGAATCATCTGGGGGAGCTTTCAAAACAATACCGGTGACTTGGGGCTCTCCAGAGACTCTGGTGGGGCCCAGACACTGTAATTATTGGAAGCTCTGTAGGTAATTCTGATGGGCAGCCCGGATGGGGACTTGCCACTGGGAAGACTATGTTTGACTGATGCCACCTCATGCCAGGTTCTGTGCCAGAGGAACCCTGGGGAGTAGGGACTTAACTTGCCCTCCTCCCACTCCCCTAGTGTCCCCGAGACTCCAGCGTCCCTGCAGTGCTCATCTTTCCCTCAAGGGACCGAGCACATTCCCACCTCCGGGCCTTTGCACACGCAATCCCTCCTGCCTGGTGCCTGGAGAACACCTTAGCACCTGGGTCGGCGCCCCTTCCCTGGGCCAGCACCCATTCCCTGGGCCGGTGCCCCTTCCCTGGGCCAGCGCCCATTCCCTGGGCCGGCGCCCATTCCCTGGCTGGCACCCCTCCCCTGGCTGGCGCCCCTCCCCTGGCCACACTCGCCAGCCATGCAGCATCCCCTTCTCTGTGTCCACATCCACTATTGCAGTGGCCTGTCCTCCTGGCTGTCTTCTCCTGCGTGTGAGACCTTCCCGAGGGCAAGGCCTGGATCTGATTCTTCTGAGTGTCCCAAGCCTGGCCTGGAACAGGCAGTGATACAGGTTTATTCACTGATGTCTCTGCCATCAGCACTTGGTTTTCCTCAAACCAGCTGACACGGTCACCAGCCAATCTCCCTTCTCCCCGACCAGTCCTCCCGCTGTCCAGCGGCCTCCCTGGGTGAGACTGCTTCTGTGTGGCACCTGCTCTCCTGAGGGGGAAGTAGTCAGGGCTGTGGGCCAGGGACGTTTATTCAAAGGGAGAAGGTCTGCTTTCCAGCTTCTCACAGACCCGGGGTGTACCCAGAGCTTGTGGACTTGCCAAAGCCCCCCAATGACACATTTTGTTTGGCGTGCATAGAGTTAATTTTTTTCCTAAGACATAGTTGTCAACATTAAGAAACTGGCAGATTTCACACCAAAATGGGGGTTTTCACCTTTTCTTGACAAATGGAGGGCTCTGGCAACATGAGTCCCCTAGTGCCTGGCACCAGTGGGCTAAAGCAAGGGGTGACCTTCTGTTAGGCAGGGTGTGACCCCCCTGCAGTTCTCAGACTCCTGGCCCAGTTCCCTCACTCATGTCACCTCTGGCCTTGGGCACATTTGAGGTGCAGCTCTGCTGGGACTCTATTTTATGGATAAGGAAGCTTAAGTCCAGAGAGGCCTATGCACTTAGCAAGGGTCACACAGCACGTGTTTGGCTGTTTGACTCAGGGCTGTCAGATAAGAGAGAAACAGAGAAGGAGTGATTAGTTCTTATGAGAGTCTCTTCTGGGGAGAGACCTGAATGGGGAGGGGGTCTGAAAATCACAAGGAGGAGCTGGGGGGCTGAGACTGTTTCACCTGAGAGAAGAGATGCTTGGGTGAGTGAAGTGGACAAGAATGGTTGTTTCCAGGTGGGAAGGGTGCTTTCTGTGACTTCAGCAGGTTGTGGGATGTCACGGCCAGTATTCACTGAGCCCTTACCGTGTGCCAGGCACAATGCAAAGTGTGTCCCCTGGATTGTCTGTCACACAGCCCAGAGAAATGGGCACCTCCACCACCCTCCTTTGGACAAGAAACGAGGGCGCAGGGAGATTTAGCAAAGTGCCTGCGTCACTGTCTCTTTACCATCGTCGTGACTACGGTTGGTCTTTTCTCCTGCCCGAGTCCGCAGGAAGGACACTTCCAAGCCCTCGCCATTTGGCAGGGCCAGACGATGGTTCTGGCCAGTGAGATGTGGATAGAAAATGACAACATTTCCGGGCTGAAGCAGGGAAAAGCGCTTCGTCTTTATGGAGTCTCTGTCCTGCCCCCCCGCCCAGGGGGCTTTGTTGAGGTTGCGGCACCACAGTTCTGCTCAGTTAGCATGGGAAGCCCTGACCTCGAGTAAACTCATGAGGACAAGCTTTTCTCGTGTTCGGCCACTGAGATTTTGGGGTTGTTTCTTGCAGCAGCAGATCCCGGCCCACCTTGATTTCCACACCACACCGCTGGGAAGTGGAGTGGCTGCGATTTGAACCCACCGCTTGCTTTCATTTTTTTTGAGGAAGATTAGCCCTGAGCTAACTACTGCCAGTCCTCCTCTTTTTGCTGGGGAAGACTGGCTCTGAGCTAACATCCATGCCCATCTTCCTCTACTTTATATGTGGGACGCCTACCACAGCATGGTGTGCCAAGCAGTGCCATGTTTACACCCGGATCCGAACTGGCAAACCCTGGGCCGCCGAGAAGCAGAATGTGCAAACTTAACCGCTGCGCCCCCAGGCCGGCCCCGTACCCACAGCTTTCTGACCAAAGCCTCTTATCTATTATGTCAGAAGCAGAATCAGGGAAGGTGGGTGCAGATCCCGTTGGTGGAAAGACACACATTTCCCCCCATCCACACGCACAGTGTAACATTTCTGAAATCGGGTTTCGTCTTCTAATCAGTGGCATCTCACAATCCTTGTTGGCCTGGTAGCGGTGTGACACGGTCGTCATTGCCTGAAACCTTTTGTCAAGATTAAAACAAAGCACCAGCATCAAAATTGAAGAGTGAGTCTCTACTTGAAATAAAATCTCAGGGACAATGGTGGAGCTCCTTCTCAGGAAAGTTGCATCACCTAAACCCTTGACGTCCCAGAAGATGATATTGTGTGAGAAACACAGACATCAATGACTCTGAGTTGAAAAGAGATTCACAAGAGTTGAAATCTGAATGTAAAGATATTTTAGTATAACTTGACAAATTTATTTTGCTGATATTTTCCATTTTTTATGCGTGCAATAGTGATATAGGATAAAAATCTATGTTTAAATAAGTCTGAGAGCCCTTTCAATACATATAAAATAAAGATTCCAAGTGGTAATAAAGCATCGTGTCTTGGTTTAATTGGCAGTGTTTTTTCTTTCTTAGTGGTACATAAAGATGTGCCTTACAATCGATGGCATCTTAGATTTGGTCCCTGTGGATCCCAGGAGGCAGAATTTGCCCCATTGTTAGTTGCCTCAGGGGGCCTGGACCCCCTGCAGAGCCGTTGGTGTGGAGGAGCTGACAGCATCCTGGGGCTTCATTCTCAGAGGCCCCTTCTGCGTCCCAGGAACCCGCCTTTGGCTTTCTTCTCTGCAGATTCTCTTTCTGACAGCTCCTGGTTTACGGCTGCTCAGTGGAGCTGATAGAATTCAGGATAAACGCAGGCTCCACGGAGGGGATGAGGAATCCTCAATGTAATAAAGAGAAAGAGAGAGAGCTCCCCCGGCCCCTTCTAGGGAAAATCAAGTGGAATTCTTGGGATGAAGATGAAGACAGCTGGCATTCTTTCTGGTCTTTCTTAGTGTCAGGGGCCTGAATGGTGGCTGTGGCTTAGATAGCAACTCTGTCTGTGGGGTCAGACTAGGGGGGAACAGTATCTACTAATCCCACTCCTTCCCTTTCCCCATCCCTGCTCAGTGTCGTGTCCCCATCTCTCTCCCTGACTGTATCGGTGAGGGCAGGCTGTGTAATGCTGTGGTAACAAACGTCCCCGCCATCTCAGTCTCAGTGACTTGTAACCACAAAGGTTCCATCTGCCCTCATGCTTCGTGTCCCTCATAGGTTCTTCCTCAGTCAGGGACCCTGGTGGGTAGAGTCTCCACCATCTGGGGCATCCCAAGTTGCCCGCTTGGAAGTGACGTATATCTCCTGCTCACACATCATGGCTAATGCAATTCATGTGGCTGCAGCTAACATAAACTGAGATGTAGTCCTACCACGTAACTGGAAAGTGGAGAAACTGACTGTGTCTGAACAACCCCAATGACTTTCACCTTGACCACATTCCCATCCCTGACCACACCCCGGTTCTAGCCATAGCCTTGTCTGTAAACATCCTCATCACTGGCCATACTCGGTCCCGCAAAGTCTCCACCTCCCTGATCATGTCCGCATGGGTGAGGCTGTATTTGTGCAACTGTGAGTCTGGCATTCGCATCTGGAAGTGTAGACCTGTATCTGTTCTTCTCCTCTGGCACCTACCACATCATACAGCACTGCTCATTTCCATGGCTGATTGCCCTGCTGGGCTGTGAGCAGTATTCTGCAGGACGGTAGTCATTCATTCGGGGTCCCCTACTCTCAGCACAAAGCCTGGCACAGAGGAGGGGTGCATTTGGAAGAAAAACAGGTAATTGAATGGTAGAATGAGTCTGTGCCAGAACCAAGTGCTCTTCACCCTGGGGAGTCTAGACAGCCTGAGCTGGGATCCCAGTCTCTGCCCAGTGACTGGCCCTGTCAGAAATGCCCAGGGGTCTTGGGAGAATGTGTGCATATGTGTGTGTGTATATGGGGTGTGTGGAGACCCTGGTACTTCAGATGCACCCTTAGAGGCTGGGCTGTGGCCTGAGTGAAGAGGCAGGTTTGGGTTGGTGGGCCTCAAAGAGTCACTTCATTCCGAGAGAGGGTGTCATCAGATCAACACAGCTGGTCAGTCTAGACCAGTGGTTCGCAACTTCCTGCCCCTCACCATGATCCATGTGGCTCCACATGAGGTCCATGATCCACATGAGTATCTTATTATAGACATTCAGCCTTTCTCAGGGATGGCTGGCCTGGGGCCAGTGGCTGTTGCCACGCAGAGCCAAGCCACCAGCAATTTCCACCCTCGGAGCCCTTGAGGTCTTGGAGACGCATTTCCTATAAACCTCAATAGGGCCAAAAGCACAGCAATGTGCCACTAATATATTGAGCAAACTATGTAATTGGGCTATTGGCAACAGTTTCAGAGTAGTCAGATTGAATAACAATAGAGTGTGTCTAACTATCAAGAAAAAATTATAATGTGTCGGCATGTAGGCACTGTGAGAGGACTGCCAAGTCTATTATCAACGCAGTCTACTCAATCACTTTCTTTAGGTGGGGACCTTGTTTCACTTTTCTGAAAGAAATGCTGCTTTTAAATTATGTTCACTTTTAGAGCACCATGAAATAAATGAGAGACCCAAACACACTAATATTTCTCCCCTTAAACTGCCACCTACAGAATCGACTGCTCGGCCATTTGCGAGGGAGGCTTAGTCTTGCTTGGAAGAGTAGTGAGGGGACCATGTTGCCCCTCTGGACCCTCCCTCACAGCAGACTTAAGGGACCAAAGTGTGCCCCTGTGGCGCTGGTTAGCTCAGCCCCCAGAAAGGTCACCTGCATAAGCTTTGGCTCTCTAGCACACCCTACTTGGAGCCACTCACCCCCCATATCTGGTTAAATACCAAGTCCTGTTGATTTTCCCTCTCTTTGTGGCAGACACCCTCAGCCAGCCGCCTGATTCAGCACCGCCGTGGTGGACAGTTCTCTGCTGCCACCAGCACCCCACATTGTAAGCGCACTGAGGTCTCTGCTTTGCTATCTCCAGAGCTGTGCTGTGCAATATGGCAGCCACTACCACAAATGACTATATAAACTTAGGATCATTAAAATTAAATAAAATTAAAAATTCAGTTCCTCTGTCACACTGCCCTGCTACTCTTCAAGTGCTGAGTAGCCGTATGTGGCTAGTGGCTACCATATTGGACGGTACAGATAAGGAACATTTCCATCATTGCAGAAAGTTATGTTAGACAGCACTGCTCCAAATCGGCCAAAGGTCACTCAGCTGTGTGTGCACGTTACCCAGATGTGCAGGGGAGCTAACACCCCTGGGGGCTACCTCCAACCTATGGGGGAGGGGAGTTCCTCAGGCTCCCTGTCCTCCCGTGGGCCAATGCTGTCTCCAGTGGTCAGTTCTATTTGATTCCTCAGATGGTCCCCAGTGGGACTGAGCTCCAGGTGCCCCCAGGGGTAATTTGCTCCTTGAGATACCCTTTATTGGTTCATCTCCCTTTCCTGTCTCACTTTCCCCACTTCCTCGCGATGTTTCCTTAGGTTACCTCCCAAGTAAACTACCTGCATCCAAGTCCGTATCTTGTTGTCTGGTTTTAGGGGAGCCCTGACTAAGACACCCTTGGATTTGTAAATTTCTCTCTACTTCTAGTGCTTCTGTCTCTACTGCAGACCCCTGTCTTTTATCTGGGTGACGGTGACAGCCTCCTCGCCTCCCCTCTTACCTTCCCTCAGTTTTCCCATTGAAGCCAGAGGACAACCCAAACAACACAATATGAACCACCTCGCCAACCCCATGCTTCACTCTTTTAATAACTTCTTGTTATGGGTTGAATTCCATCCCTTCCCAAAGGCATATATTGAAGTCCTAACCCCCAGTACCTCAGAATGTGATTGTACTTGGAGATAGGTCTTTGAAGAGGTAATTAGGTTAAAATGAGGTCATTGGGGGTGAGTCCTAACCCAGTCTGACTGGTGTCCTTCTAAGAGGAGATTAAGACACAGACACACACAAGGAGAAGACCGTGTGAGGACACAGGGAGAAGATGGCCATCTAAAAGCCGAGGAGAGAGACCGCAGGAGAAACCAACTCTGCTGACACCTTGTTCTGGGACTTCTAGCCTCTGGAATGGTGAGAAAATAGATTTCTATTGTTTGAGCTGCCCAGTCTGTGATACTCTGTTATGACAGCTTGAGGTGTCTGACATACTCCCCATTGCCCCGAGGACAGTGCCCAGATTCCTTAAAATGGCTTTTGAAGCCTGTTTTATCCAGTCCTAACTTACATCTCCAGGCCCTTCCCTCCTACCCCTGGGCAACTGGAGTGTAGGTCAGTTCATCCGAAGCCAGGTCGTCAAAAACAATTCCCCGAAAATCGGTCATCCTTCTAATGGTCAACTTGCCAAAATCCTGAGGGAAGGATCTTAAACTGAGTCTAGGACAGTTCCTGCCAGGACCAGAACTAGGGTGAGGTAGAGGAGTTTAGAGTTTTTTATATGTGATTTTTAAAATTTAAATTAACCTTTTATTTTGAGATAATTGTAGATTCACCGGGAGCTGTAAGAAACAATACAGAGAGATCACACAGATACCCTTTACCCAGGTTCCACCAACGGTGATACCTTTCTTAACTATAGTGCAAATCACAACCAGAGTGTTGACATTGATATGGTCCGGATGCAGAACACTTCCATCACCACAAGGATCTCTTGTATTGCCCTTTTGCCGGATACCACTGATCTGTTCTCTGTTTCTATAATTTTATATTTCAAGAATGTTATATAAATGGAATCATACAGTATGAAGCATTTTGAGATTTTTTTCACGCAACATAATTCTCTGGAGATCCACCCAAGTTGTTACATGTATCAGCGGCTCATTCCTTTTCGTTGCTGAGCAGTATTCCGTGGTGCGGATGCACCACAGTCCAACCATTCACCTCTTGAAGGACATCAAGGCTCTTTGGCTGTTATGAATTGAGCTACTGTGAACATTTGTGTAGAGGTTTCTGTGGGAACGTAAGTTTTCATTTCTCTAGGATAAATGTCCAGGAGTACAATTCCTATGTTATCTGGTAGTTGCATGTTCGTTTTTTGTAAGAAACTGTCAAAGTGTTTCCCAGGGTGGCTGAGCCATCCTACATTCCCGCCAGCAATATATGAGTGATCCAGTTTCTCCACATCCTCGCCAGCATTTGGTTTTGTTACTAATTTTTATTTTAGCCATTCAGATGGGTATGTAGTCTCATGGTTTTGGTTTGCATTTCCCTAATGGCTATTGATGCTGAGCGTCTTATCGTGTGCTTATTTCCCATCCATAGATTCTCTTTGGTGGAGTATCTGTTCAGGTCTTTTGCCTATTTTCTAATTGGGTTGTTTGTTTTTTTTATTATTGGATTTGATAATCCTTTATATATTCTGGACACTAGTCCTTGGTTGCATATGTGGTTGGCAAATATTTTTTCCCAATCTGTAGCTTGTCTTTTCTCCTTTAACAGAGAAAAAGATTTTAATTTTTATGAAGTCACATTTATCAAAGTTTCCTTTTTATGGGTTGTGCTTTTTTTTTTTTTTTTTAAAGATTTTATTTTTTCCTTTTTATCCCCAAAGACCCCCGGTACATAGTTGTGTATTCTTAGTTGTGGGTCCTTCTAGTTGTGGCATGTGGGACGCTGCCTCATCGTGGTCTGATGAGCAGTGCCATGTCCGCGCCCAGGATTCGAACTAACGAAACACTGGGCCGCCTGCAGCGGAGCGCGCAAACTTAACCACTTGGCCACGGGGCCAGCCCCTATGGGTTGTGCTTTTGATATCAAGTCTAAGAACTCTTTGCCTAGTCCTAGATCCTAAAGATTTTCTCCTATATTTTCCTTTAAAATTTTTATAGTTATATATTTTGCATTTAAGTCTGTGAAGCACTTTGAGTTAATCATTGTGAAGGTGTGAGGTTTATGTCAAAGTTGTCGTTCTGCCTAGGAATGTCTAACAGCTCTAGCACTGCTTGGTGAAAGGCTATCTTCCCCCATCGCTACCACGCGGTCTTGATTACTGTGGCTGGATAAGGCAGCTTGAAATTCAGGTAGATTCTTCCTCCCACCTTCTTCTTCTTTTTCTAAATTGTTTTAACTATCCTCGTTCCTTTGCCTTTCCGCATACGTTTTAGAATAATCTTGTCTGTATCTACAAAAATCTTTCTGGGATTTTGATAAGAACTGTGTTAAACCTGTCTGTCAAATTGGGAAGAACTGATAGCATTTCTACATTGAGTTCTTTCAATCTATGAAAATCGTATTTCTCTCCATTTATTTAGATCTTCTTTGATTCATGAGCATTTTGTAGTTTTTAGCATAGAAGTCCTGTATGTATTTTGTTAGATTTACATGAAGTATTTCATTTTGGGGGGAAGGGAAGGGCAATAGTAAACAGTATCATATTTTTAATTTCAGTGTCCATGTGTTCATTGTTAGTATACAGAAATGCAATAGATTTTTGTATGTTTATCTTGTGGCCTGAAAGCTACCTAAACTTACTTATTAGGTCTAGGAGGGTTTTTTTTTTCTTGTAGATTCCTTGGGATTTTCTATGTAGACAGCCATGTCATCTGCAAATAGTGGCAGTGTCATTTTTTCCTTTCTGATCTGTATGCCTTTTATTTCCTTTTCTTGCCTAGTTGCTCTTGCTAGAAATTTCAGCCCTATGTTGAATAACACTGGGGAGAGTGGACATCCTTGACTTTTTCCAGATCTTAAGGAGAAAGTGTTAGGTCTTGTACCATTAAGAATAATGGTATTTAGAGGTTTTTTGTAGATGCTGTTTATCAGGTTGAGGAAGTTCCCTCCTATTTCTAGTTTTCTGAGAATATTTTAAAAAATCATGAATGAGAGTTAGATTTTGTCAAATTCTTTTTCTCTGTCATTTGATATGATCATGTGACTTTTCTTTGCTAGCCTGTTAATATGGTGAATTACATTGATTGGTTTTCAGTGTTGAATCAGCCTTGCATCCTGGAATAAACTATACTTGGTCAAGGTGTATCCTTTTTTATATATTTCTTAATTCTATTTGCTAATATTTTATTAAGGTTTTTTCATCTATATTTATAAGGGAGATTGATCTGTAGTTTTCTTTTTGTTGTGCTGTCTTTGTCTGATATTGGTGTCAGTGAAACACTAGCTTCATAAAATGAATTTGAAATGACTTCTTCCTCTATTTTCTGCAAGAGATTGTATAAAATCATCATTAATTTTTCCTTAAATATTTGATAGACTTCTCTAGTGAAACCATCTGGGCCTGGAGACTTCTTCTTTAGGGAGTTTTAGTATTATAAATCACTTTTCTGAATAGTTACAAGGCTATTCAAATTACCTATTCCCTATTGGGAGAGTTGTGATAGTTTGTGCTTTTTAAGGAATTGGTTCATTTCATTTATTTTATCAAATTGGTGTGTGTGGGTTGTGTGTGTGTTTTGTAGTATCCTTTGTTATTATCCTTTTCATGTTTGCAAGGTTTGCAGTGATATCTCTGTTT
>NC_060273.1:20605321-20705547 GCF_021613505.1 Equus quagga | reverse complement strand
GAACTAACGAAACACTGGGCCGCCTGCAGCGGAGCGCGCAAACTTAACCACTTGGCCACGGGGCCAGCCCCTATGGGTTGTGCTTTTGATATCAAGTCTAAGAACTCTTTGCCTAGTCCTAGATCCTAAAGATTTTCTCCTATATTTTCCTTTAAAATTTTTATAGTTATATATTTTGCATTTAAGTCTGTGAAGCACTTTGAGTTAATCATTGTGAAGGTGTGAGGTTTATGTCAAAGTTGTCGTTCTGCCTAGGAATGTCTAACAGCTCTAGCACTGCTTGGTGAAAGGCTATCTTCCCCCATCGCTACCACGCGGTCTTGATTACTGTGGCTGGATAAGGCAGCTTGAAATTCAGGTAGATTCTTCCTCCCACCTTCTTCTTCTTTTTCTAAATTGTTTTAACTATCCTCGTTCCTTTGCCTTTCCGCATACGTTTTAGAATAATCTTGTCTGTATCTACAAAAATCTTTCTGGGATTTTGATAAGAACTGTGTTAAACCTGTCTGTCAAATTGGGAAGAACTGATAGCATTTCTACATTGAGTTCTTTCAATCTATGAAAATCGTATTTCTCTCCATTTATTTAGATCTTCTTTGATTCATGAGCATTTTGTAGTTTTTAGCATAGAAGTCCTGTATGTATTTTGTTAGATTTACATGAAGTATTTCATTTTGGGGGGAAGGGAAGGGCAATAGTAAACAGTATCATATTTTTAATTTCAGTGTCCATGTGTTCATTGTTAGTATACAGAAATGCAATAGATTTTTGTATGTTTATCTTGTGGCCTGAAAGCTACCTAAACTTACTTATTAGGTCTAGGAGGGTTTTTTTTTTCTTGTAGATTCCTTGGGATTTTCTATGTAGACAGCCATGTCATCTGCAAATAGTGGCAGTGTCATTTTTTCCTTTCTGATCTGTATGCCTTTTATTTCCTTTTCTTGCCTAGTTGCTCTTGCTAGAAATTTCAGCCCTATGTTGAATAACACTGGGGAGAGTGGACATCCTTGACTTTTTCCAGATCTTAAGGAGAAAGTGTTAGGTCTTGTACCATTAAGAATAATGGTATTTAGAGGTTTTTTGTAGATGCTGTTTATCAGGTTGAGGAAGTTCCCTCCTATTTCTAGTTTTCTGAGAATATTTTAAAAAATCATGAATGAGAGTTAGATTTTGTCAAATTCTTTTTCTCTGTCATTTGATATGATCATGTGACTTTTCTTTGCTAGCCTGTTAATATGGTGAATTACATTGATTGGTTTTCAGTGTTGAATCAGCCTTGCATCCTGGAATAAACTATACTTGGTCAAGGTGTATCCTTTTTTATATATTTCTTAATTCTATTTGCTAATATTTTATTAAGGTTTTTTCATCTATATTTATAAGGGAGATTGATCTGTAGTTTTCTTTTTGTTGTGCTGTCTTTGTCTGATATTGGTGTCAGTGAAACACTAGCTTCATAAAATGAATTTGAAATGACTTCTTCTTCTATTTTCTGCAAGAGATTGTATAAAATCATCATTAATTTTTCCTTAAATATTTGATAGACTTCTCCAGTGAAACCATCTGGGCCTGGAGACTTCTTCTTTAGGGAGTTTTAGTATTATAAATCACTTTTCTGAATAGTTACAAGGCTATTCAAATTACCTATTCCCTATTGGGAGAGTTGTGATAGTTTGTGCTTTTTAAGGAATTGGTTCATTTCATTTATTTTATCAAATTGGTGTGTGTGGGTTGTGTGTGTGTTTTGTAGTATCCTTTGTTATTATCCTTTTCATGTTTGCAAGGTTTGCAGTGATATCTCTGTTTCATTCCTGATTTTGGCAATTTGTGTCTTCTCTCTTTTTATTTTTCTCAATCTTCCTAGAAGTTTGTCAATTTTATAGATTTTTTCAAAGAACCAGCTTTTTCTTTCTTTTCTTCTTTTTTTTTTTAAGGATTGGCACCTGGGCTAACAACTGTTGCCAATCTTTTTTTTTTTTTTTCTGCTTTATCTCCCCAAACCCCCCCGGGCACAGTTGTATATCTTAGTTGCCGGTCCTTCTAGTAGTGGGATGTGGGACGCCACCTCAACGTGGCCTGACGAGCAGTGCCATGTCCGTGTCCAGGATCTGAACCCTGGGCCGCTGCAGCGGAGCACGCGAACTTAACCACTCGACCGCAGAGCCGGCCCCGAACCAGCTTTTTCTTTCATTGATTTTCTCTATTGTTTTTCTGTTTTCAATTTTGTTGATTTCTCTTTTTATCTTTCTTTGGGTTTATTTTGCTCTTTTCTTTTTTAGGTTCTTGAGATGATAGCTGAGATTACTGTTTGAGAGTTTTACTCTGTTTTTCATGTAAGCATTTAGTGCTATAAATTCTCTCTCAACATTTCTTTATCTGTGTCCATAAATTTTGGTATGTGTTTTCATTTTCATTCAGTTCCATATATATTTTTAAATTTCCCTTGAGGTATCTCCTTTGACTCATGGATTATTTTAGAAGTGTGTTTTTTAGTTTCTAAATGTTTGGAGGTTTTAGTGTGTTCTTTCTGTTATTGATTTCTAGTTTATTCCATTTCAGTCAGAGAACACATTCTGTATGATTTAAGTTCTTTTAAATTTACTGAGGTTTGTTTTAAAGCCTAGGATGTGGTCAATTTGGGTCTATGTTTTGCGGGCGCTTCAAAAGAATGTGTATTATGCTGCTGTTGGGTGGAGTGTCCTGTGAATGTCAACTGATTCCTGCTCGTTGATAGTATTGCTGAGTTCTTCTACGTCTTTGCTGATTTTCTGACTCGTTGTTTTATCAGCTGTTGAGAGGAAGGGTTGATGTCTCTCACTGTGATTGTGTATTTGTCTATTTCTCCTTTTAGTTTTGTCAGTTTTTGCTGCACGTATCTCATAGCTCTGTTGTTTGGTGCATACACATTTAGGATTGCTATGTCTTCTTGGTAGATGGACTTTGTAATTGCTCTTCAATGCAATTTCTTGTAATTATTTTATTTTATTGAGGTCACTGATTTATAACACTGTTAATTTCAGGTGTACATCATTATATTTCAGCTTCTGTACATCCTGCATCGTGTTCACCACCAAAAGTCCAGTTTCCATCGGTCACCATATATATGTACCCCTTTACCTTTTTTGCCCTCCCCTCGCCCCATTTCCCTCTGGTAATCACCAATCTGCTCTCCATATCTGTGTATATGTCTTTTTATCTTCCACATAAGAGTGAAATCATATGGTCTGACTGTGTCTGACTTATTTCGCTTAGCATTATACCCTCAAGGTCCATCCATATTGTTGCAAATGGTGTGATTTCATCTTTTTTTATGGCTGAGTAACATTCCAATGTATATATATATATATATACCACATCTTCTTTACCCATTCAAGCGTTTTTTTTATCCAAGTGTTTTATCCAAGTGTTGATGGATACTTAGGTTGCTTCCAAGCCTTGTCTTTTGTGGATAATGCTGCAATGAACATAGGGGCGCATATTTTTTTGAATTAGTGTTTTCATATCCTTTGGATAAATACTCAGAAGTGGAATAACTAGGTGATATGGTATTCCTATTTTTAATTTTTTGAGGAATCTCCATACTGTTTTCCATAGTGGCTGCACCAGTTTGCACTCCCACCAGCAGTGTAGGAGAGTTCCCTTCTCTCCACATCCTCTCCAACACTTCTTGTTTCTTATCTTGTTAATTATAACCATTCTGACAGAAGTAAGGTGACATCTCATTGTATTTTTGATTTTCATTTCCCTAATAATTAGTGGTGTAGAACATCTTTTCAGGTGCCTGTCGGCCATCTGTGTATCTTCTTTGGAAAAATGTCTGTTCATATCCTCTGCCCATTTTTTGCTTGAGTTGTTTGTTTTTTTTTTGTTGTTGAGTTCTTTATAGAATTTGGAAATTAACCCCTTATTGGATATATGATTTGCAAATATTTTTTCCCAGTGGTGTATTTTGCAACTCCCGGCCTTTTCATCTTGTTGATGGTTTCCTTTGCTGTGCTGATGCTTTTTACTTTGATGTAATCCCATTTGTTTATTTTTTCTTTTGTTTCCCTTGCCTGAGGAGACATGATATTCAAAAAGGTACTGCTAAGACTGATGTCAAAGAGTGTACTGGGTATGTTTTCTTCTAGGAGCTTTTTGGTTTCAGGTCTTACATTTAAGTCTTTAATCCATTTTGAGTTAATTTTTGTGTGTGGTGTAAGATAATGGTCTACTCTCATTTTTCTGCACACGGCTGTCCAGTTTTCTCAAAACCATTTATTAAAGGGACCTTCCTTTCTCCATTGTATATTCTTAGCTCCTTTGTCGAAGATTAGCTGTCCATAGATATGTGGTTTTATTTCTGGGCTCTCAATTCTGTTCCATTGATCTGTGTATCTGTTTTTCTGCCAATACCACACTGTTTTGATTAGTATAGCTTTGTAGTATATTTTGAAATCAGGGAGTGTGATACCTCCAGCTTTGTTCTTTTTTCTCAGGATTGTTTTAGCTATTTGTGGTCTTTTGTTGTTCTATATAAATTTTAGGATTCTTTGTTCTATTTCCATGAAAAATGTATTGGGATTCTGATTGGGATTGTGTTGAACCTGTAGATTGCTTTAGGTAATATGGACATTTTAACTGTGTTTAACTATTCTTCCAACCCATAAGCACAGAATATCTTTTCATTTCTTTATGTCTCCTTCAATTTCTTTCAATAATATCTTATAGTTTTTAGTGTAGAGGTCTTTCAACTCCTTGGTTAAATTTATTCCTAGGTGTTTTATTCTTTTCCTTGCAATTGTAAATGGGATTATATTCTTTTTTGGTGTGTGTGAGGAAGATTGGCCCTGAGCTAACATCTGTGCCAATATTCCTCTACTTTGTATGTGGGATGCCACCACAGCATGGCTTGATGAGTGGTGTGTAAGTTCACACCTGGGATCCGAATTGGTGAACCCTGAGCCACCAAAGCGGAGCACGTGAACTTAACCACTCTACCACTGGGCCAGCCCCGGGATTATATTCTTGATTTCTCTTTCTGCTAGTTCATTGTTAGTGCATAGAAATGCAACTGATTTTTGTATGTTGATTTTGTACCCTGCAACTTTGCCATATTTGTTAATTATTTCTAATAATTTTTCGGCGGGTTCTTTAGGGTTTTCTGTATATAGCATCATGTCATCCACAAATACTGACAGTTGACTTCTTCCTTTCCAATTTGGATCCCTTTTATTTCTTTTTCTTGCCTAATTGCTCTGGCTAGGACTTCCAATACCATGTTGAATAAGAGTGGAAAGAGTGGGCACCCTTGTCTTGTTCCTGTTTTTAGAGGAATAGCTTTAAGTTTTTCACCATTGAATGTGACATTGGCTGTGGGTTTGTCATGTATGGCTTTTATTATGTTGTGGTACTTTCTTTCTATACTCATTTTGTTGAGTGTTTTTATCATAAATGGATGCTGAATCTCTTTAATGCAGTCTCTAGGTCTATTGAGATGATCATGTGATTTTTAGTCTTCATTTTGTTAATGTGTTGTATCACATTGATTGATTTGTGGATGTTGAACCATCCCTGCATCCCTGGAGTAAATCCCACTTGATTGTGGTGTATGACCCTTTTAATGTGTTGTTGTATTTGATTTACTAATATTTTGTTGATAATTTTTGCATCTAGGTTCATCGGTGATATTGGCCTGTAATTTTCCTTCTTTGCATGTCCCTGTCTGCTTTTGTGTCAGGGTAATACTGGCCTCTTAAAATAAGTTGGGAAGTGTCCTGTTCTCTTCAAGTTTTGGAAGAGTTTGAGAAGGATTGGTTTTAAATCTTCTTTGAATGTTTGGTAGAATTCACAAGAGAAGTTGTCTTGTCCTGGACTTTTTTTTTCTGGGGAGGTTTTTGATTGCTGTTTCAATCTCTTTAATTGTGATTGGTCTATTCAGATTCTCTATTTCTTATTGATTCAGTTTTGGGATGTTGTATGAATGTAAGGATTTATCCATTTCTTTTCTAGCTTGTCCAACTTGCTGTCATATAGCTTTTCATAGTATTTTCTTATAATCCCTTGTATTTCTGTGGTATCAATTGTAATTGCTCCTCTTTCATTTCTGATTTTATTTATTTGAGTCTTCTCTCTTTTTTTTTCTTAGTGCGTCTGGCTAAGGATTTGTCAATTTTGTTTATCTTTTCAAAGAACCAGCTCTTAGTTTTATTGATCCTTTCTATTGTCTTTTTAGTCTCTATTTCATTTTTTTCTGCTATGATTTTTATTTCTTTCCTTCTACTGAATTTGGGCTCTGTTTGTTTTTCTTTTTCTAATTCTCTTAGGCATGGCGTTAGATTGTTTATTTGAGATTGTTCTTGTTTTTTTGAGGTGCATCTCTATTACTATGTGCTTTCGTCTTAGTACTGCTTTTGCTGCATCCCATAAGTTTTGGTATGTTGTGTTGTCATTTTTATTTGTCTCCAGGTATTTTAAAATTTCTCTTTTGATCCAATAGTTGTTCAGTAGCACATTGTTTAGTCTCCATGTATTTTTGACTTTTCTTGTATTTGATTTCTAGTTTCATACCATTGTGATTGGAAAAGATGCTTGATATTATTTCTGTCTTCTTAAATTTATTGAGGCATGTTTTGTTTCCCCATATCTGGTCCATCTTTGAGAATGTTCCATGTACACTTGAGAAGAAGGTGTATTGTGCTATTTTTGGATGGAATGTTCTGTATATTTCCATTAAGTCCATCTGATCAAGTGTTTCATTTAAATCCACTGTTTCCTTGTTGACTTTCTGTCTGGATGATCTATCCATTGATATATATGGGATATTATTGTATTGCTGTTAGTTTCTCCCTTTAGGTCTGTAAATAGTTGCTTTATATACTTTGGTGCTCTTGTGTTAGGTGCATGTATATTAGTAAGTGTTATGTCTTCTTGGGGGGATATCCCTTTTATCATGATATAATGTCCATCTTCATCTCTTGTTATCTTTTTTTGGCTTAATATAACTATGATATAACTATGGCCACATCTGCAGTCCTTTGGTTACCATTTGCTTGTAGTATCATCTTCCACCCCTTCATTTGGAGCCTATGTTTGTCTTTAGAGCTGAGGTGGGTCTCCTGGAAGTAGCATATTGTTGGGTCTTGTTTTTTAATCCATCCAGCCACTCTGTGTCTTTTGATTGGTGAATTCAATCCATTTACATTTAGAGTGATTATTGATATATGAGGGTCTCTTTTTCCCCCACTGGCTCTCCACAGGCTTGGGTGCTGCTGCCTCACACACCACTTGTGCTGGTGCTCCTGGGTTACCTGGGGGTGCTGGCTGCACTGCTGCCAGGAGCATTGGCTTCACAGATGTCACTGTTTTTGCCAGGGGCCTGGTTTCTTGTATGTGGCCCTTGTTACTGGTAGAGCTGGTGTCAGAGTTGCACTACTGGGGGCTGGGTCATGGGTTCTGCTGTGTCTCTTGAAGCCTCAGGTCTCAGGTACCATCTGCCACTGCTGGAGGAGAGGCAGGGGATAAGCTGAAAGTTCTGTTGCTGCTTGCTCATGTAGCTTCTGGTTGGTGGTGTGCAATGGTGCACTTTTTGAAACCTCAGGTCAGGGCACCACCACCCCTGCCGGGGATATCTGGATTTTGGATGCTGTCCTCATTGCTGGAAATACTGATGCCACTGCTGGGGGAAAAGGAGCGGGCTGGGTTGCCTGCACCGCTGTGTTTCCTGAAGCCTGAGTTCATGTGCACCACCCGCCATCTCTGGGTGGGGCAGGGGCTGAGCCATGAGTGCTGTGTCTGCTCCTGTAGCCTCTGGCTGCCAGGCACACCGGAGTGCTCCTTGAAACCTCAGGTCAGGGCACCCCCACCCTTGCTGTGAGCATCCACGTTTTGGATCGCCACCACTGGGGGGAAGGGGAAAGGGCTGCTCCCCTACTTCCATTGCCTTCCAGAGGTCCAGCCTACCTACCTTCAGATGTACAGACGCGTGGATCTCTCCGGTGTTCTGGTGTGCTTTGCAAGGTGTCCTTTGTTGGTCAGCGGATGTCCCACTGGTTGTAACTTAGAAGGGAGAGGCAAAGGGAATGGACTCCGCCATGATGCTGACGTCATTGGATGCATTTTCATGACTGCTGCTCTAAAATCTTTGTCAGATAATTATGATGACTCTGTAATATCAGTGTTAGCACCTATTGATTGTCTTTTTTTCATTCAAGTTGAGATCTTCCTGGCTTCCTGAGTGATTTTTGATTGAAAACTGGACATTTTTATATTATGTTATGAATCTTATTAAACCTGAATCTTGTTTAAACCTTCTGTTTTAGCTGGCTTCCTCTGACACTTCTCCAGCAGGGGATGGGAGGGTCCCAACCTCACTATTGCCAGGTGGGGATAGACCTGCAGGCTCCCCACTTGACCTCTGTTGACATCCAAGGGGGAGGCTCCTTGTTACTTCTGGGTAGAGGTGGGAGTCCACCTCCTCTCTAGGCCTCCACTGAAATCTCCCTGGGTGGGACGGAGAAGAGGGCCTCATTTTTGGTGCACACTTAGCCTCCACTGGCACCGTGGGCATGGTGTCCTCATTTTCATTGGATGGTGGTGAAATTTCTGACTTGGGGACAGTGAGAGGTGCCTCCTTATTGTCTGATGGAAGTGCAAGGTCTTCACATGGTCTCCACTGATATGACCATCTTGACCACCCCATGGGGGTGTAGTTCCCTGTTCGCCCCTGGGAGCGGTTGGGTGCTTGGTTCAAGCCTGGGGAGGGTGGTCATCTGTCTCCCCACTCGGCCTTGCTGGCATGGGCGGGGCAGCGCCTGCTGCTCCTCTGTGGTCTTTGGCTGGAGTGGAGTGGCTGTTGTCCACACATTTTCTGCCATGTTAGAGCGCCCTTTACTCTTCTTTGCCCAGAAAGCAGCAGCTTTGGTTGGGTTTTATGTCTGTGCTAATGACATTTCTGGATTGCCAGCTTCTTCAGCTCCAAGTCTTGGTTATATGAGGCCAAAAGGAAACACAGGGAACTCACTGTCATATTGTGCCTTGAGTCCCAATGTCCTCAGCCAGCCTGCCTCCTTCTCTCCACCTTTCAGAGTTCCAAGATGGTTTTGTATATAATGGCCAGGTTTTCAGTTGTAGTAAGTAGGAAGAATAGGAAAAAGAACCCCTCTGTCATCTTCCTGGAAGCATACACCCATGAATGATATTTCAACACGATATTTTTAAAAATCAAAATTAATGCAAAAAGTAGCCAGGATGAACAAAATTCAAACATTTTCAATAAAGACACGATCAGTGTTACTGACTTTTCCTTTCACCTTAAGCTCCGCCACAGGGCTTGCCACAGCATTGTTACTGGCCCTGTCTTTACCTACAGTGTTTTTCTTTTGTTCATCTTGGATGTTTGCACTAATTTTGACTTTTAGAAATACTGCATTAAAATGTTTATCTTGATTTTTGAGGGCTTTTTGAGCCCTCTAAGCAACATACATGCGGCCAACGCCTTGCTTGCCTCACTCTCGTCCTGGCCCTGTGCACACAGCCATTTCAACTAGCCAGCCTGCCGTGGCACTGGCCCTCCGCCTGGGGGCATTGTTTGCTGTGAGTCTGGTGGCCCGAGTGCCAGTCAGGAGGCTGTCCCCTTCCCGCGCCCGCCCCAGGGCCGAGGCCACAGCAGCCGTGTGAGAACAGGCCCGGGAGTGGAGCACATTGCCCGCTGTTCTGGGGCGGAGGCATATGGGGCTGGCGCAGGGACATCCCCTCCCTCTGCCACAGTAGGACTTCAAAACCTCCGCAAAGGCTGCCCAAACCATTTTGTGGCACAAATTGCTGAAGCTTCATAAGTAGCATAGAAACAAGCGTTTGGTGAATCAGTTACCTGGTAAATTGATCATTCGGCAAATTGATTTTCTGTGCATTCGTGAGAGTCCCTTGAGAGGTCATCGTTGCCATGAACCTGAGGTGGTCTCCAGGGACCCCCCCCTGCCCTCCAGACAGCACCCTTCCTGGGCCTCCATCGTTTCGCCTGCACCTGGGCTGGCAGGCAGGAGGTAATTTCAGAATGTCCAGTGGGTTCGAGGGAAATGAAGGGAGCAAAGTCACAGTAACCGAGAGGCAGGCGGTGGCTGTTACGTATAAGGCGGTCAGGGAAGGCCCCTTCCAGGAGGTGACAATTGAGCTGGGGAAGGAGCAGGCCACGAGAAGAGCATTCCCAACAGAGGGAACAGCAGGTGCAAGTGCAGGCAGCGCGGTGGAGGAGGCCAAGCTGGTTTGAACTCTCCCTCTGCCCCTCTGAGCTGTGTGCCCTTGGCCCAGTTAGGTGGCCTTTGGGGTCCTCAGTTTTCTCATCTGTAAAATAAGGATGAGGACACCCACCTCTAAGGGCTGATGTGAAAGAGATTAGGGTGCTAGGGACTGACTTGTGTCCCCCGCCGGATTCGTGTATTGCAGCTCTAACCCCCAGTGTGACTGTATTTGGAGATAGGGCTTCTGGGAGGTAACTACAGTTAAATGAGGTCGTAAGGGTGGGGTCTTAATTCCATAGGATTGGTTGCCTTATAAGAAGAGGAAGAGAAGTCTCTCTCCATGCGCTCCCACCAAGGAAAGGCCACGGGAGCACACAGCAAGAAGGCAGCCATCTGCAAGCCAGGGAGAGAGGCCTCGCCAGACCCCGGCCATGCTGGCACCATAATCTTGGACTTCTAGCCTCCACCACTGTAAGAAAATAAACTTCTGTTTGAGCCCCTAGTCTATAGGATTTTGTTATGGCAGCCTGAGCTGCCTAAGACGAGAGCCAAGCATGACCTGTTATTCATTCCTTAATTCACATAATCAGCAAATATTGAGTTCTCTGACTAAGCATGGGGGAGCATTCTAGTCACTGAACAAAACAGACAAAAATCTCTGCCCTTGCGGAGTTAGTGGGAAGCACAACAATGGATAAAATAAGTAGGGCTGATGTAGATGTCAGACATCAAGTCATGAATAATTGGGGAAAAGTGAATCTGGGTTAAGGGATGGGAGAGCTGGTGAGAGGCTGTAATTTAAAATAGAGCAGTTAGGGAGGGCCTCCTTGAGAAGGTGATATTTGAGTGGAGAGCTAAAGGAGGTGTGAGTGTAAAAAGAATTCCAGGCTGGAGGAATAGAAAGTGCAAAGGCCCTGGGGCAGGAGGGTGCCTGGTGAGTTTGAAGGAGGCAAATGTGACAGAGTGCAATGAGTGAGTAGGAAGGAAGTGGAAATGAGCTCAGAAAGGCTATGGTATGGACTTTTTCTCAGAGTGAGGTGGGAGCCAAAGTAGGATTTTGAGCAGAGGAGGGACACAATTGACAAATTTTAACATCTTAGTCAGGCTGCTGTGCTGAGAAGACGTTGTAGAGAAGCTGGAGAGGAGTGGAAACAGACGCTGCTGCCATGTGTCAGCTGCTGGTGGCCTGGGCCAGGTGGGCAGAGGAAGCTGAGGGAAAGGGAGGCCTGGCTGTGCTTGGAACATAGAGCCAAGAGGGTTCCTAATGAATCGGGCATGCAGTGTGAGAGACCTTGCAGGAGTGAACTTGTTCAGCCCTTGGGAGATGGCTCCTGCCCCTGGAAGCCCCTGAGTGGGTTTTTGTGCCCCCGGCGGTGATGATGACATCTGTCCCCATGCTCAGGAGATCAGCCACTGAGCAGTGATTGTGGTGACAAGTGGCTCTAATTGCTTTGCGTGTTTGCATCAAAGGAAAGCCTAGTTCTTTTTATACAAAATCCATGAGAAGGAGCTGCTGCGTGGGGACCGCGGGCAGAGCTGGGAAGCAAGGAGCATGCCGCGGTGTCCGTGGCCGCTGAAGCAGGCGCGGGAAGGGAGCTGGGAGTGCCTGAGCCCTGTGGTCACAGCCCGCAGCCTTCCTTGGCGCCGGAACTGGACACAAACCGGAGACAGGGCAGGGCTTCAGCTCATCGTGTCTTCTGGGCAGATGCCCTCAGCTGCTGAGACTACAAAGCTTCTGACGTTCCTGGCTGCACTGCTCACGAGGCACTGGCATGGCCTCGCCCAAGCACACGCCCCTCCCGGAGGCAGCCACGGCCACTAACTAGCTCGTGTGGGGGTGCAAAGGCCTGGTCCCTTTGCCTCAGTTCAGGGCAACTCTGGGGAGCCGTGTGACTCCAGAGCTCAGCACGGGGCTGGCAGCAGCCTTGCTTGCAGCCACGATACAGGCCAGCTCCTTTCCCTGCCAAACCCTGCCCTCCTCACTTCCTTACAGGGCATCTCCCCAGGGCACTGCCCATATACCTCACATGGCCCCAGCTTCAGAATCCGTTTCCAGGGGCTCCAGTCTAGGAGAGTGGGGTGCCATGATTTCTGACCTCTCCATTTGGTGGTCCCCTGGCGATTCATATTTGATCTGTCCAGGACCATTCTCCCTGCCTGCCCCGAACCTGCCTCTCCTGTGACCTTTCTCATCCAGGGAATGGCATTGCCACCTACCCAGTCGTCCAAGCCAGAAATCTGGGAGTTACCCCTGATATAGCTTCCTCGCTCACCTTCTCATTGTCGAATCCTCCTCGGGTCCTGTTGGCTGCCTTCAGAGCTGTCTGTTTCTCCCTCTGTGCTCTCAGCAGTCCAGCTGCCACCATCTCTGGCTTGGACACTGGATGAGCCTTTTCACAGGCCTCACTGGTCTTTCTCCAATCCGTTCTTCAGAGACTGAATAAGTTCCTAAAACACAGTTCAGATTTGTTCTCCCTCTCATATATGTATAAATAAAGATACACATTATGTATATAAAATATATGCATACATTTTATATCTATCCCAGGCTGATCTCTGTTTCAGACAAAGGTGACTGTGTCGTTGTGGGTGGTTATGTAATTGATTCTATATTTCTGTGTGTTATGGCAATAAGCTTTTTTCTTTATTTTTATTGAGGAATTACTTACATAGAGTAGAGGGCACAAATCTGAAGTGTTTGGCCTGATGATTTTTTTGTCTAACCACCAGCAAGTAAGAGATATAGAGCATTTACAACACTCTGGGCGTCTGCCCTGCGCCTGACCCAGGTGACACTCCCCAAAGAGAGCCCGGATTATGCTGTCTCAGCGCTGATGAGGTTTTGGTAAGTGGAGTCACACAGCATGCGCTCTTTCATGTATGGCTTCCTGTGCAAACGTTATCCCTGTGAGATTCATCTGTGTTGTCTGCGGCAGTTGTTGATTCTTTTTTCACTGCTGTGCAATATTCCATTTTATGAAGGTGCCACAATTTATCCATTTTACTGTTGATGGATATTTGTTTTGTTTTGTTTTGTTTTTCCAGTTTGGAGGTACGAATATCTCCCAGTTGCAGCTATGATCATTTTCGTATACTCATTTTGGTGGACATAGCAATCATTTCTCTGGGGTGTAGTATACCCAGGAGTGGAATTGCAGGGTCAAAGGGTAGGGCTATACTTAGCTTTGGCAGGGGCTGCCAACCAATTTCCCAAAGTGGACGTGCCATTTCACAGTCGCCCTGCAGCGTGTGAAAGTTCCCATTGCTACATAGCCTTGCACCATTTGGTATTGCCAGGGCTTTAATGCCTGCCATGTTGGTGGAAGTGTAGCGGATTCTCAGCGTGGTTTTGAGTTGCAATCCCCTGACGACACAGGCGCCAGCCGCTGTATTCATACCAAGCCACATCCTCTCCCCGCTGGCTACATCTGATTGGCTCGGCGTGTATACTTGACAGTAAGCAGGGCCAATCAGAATTTGGAATGGACACCAGAGCTGCTGATCAGGTTGTCGAGCCTTGAAAAGTGACTTCAAAACCGGGTAGCCATGAGGTATCCATCTCCCTCCATAGAAAAACGGAGACAGCCAGTTTGCAGAGGGAGGAGAGGGGACCAGACGCAGGAAGGGACAGGAAAGCGAGGCGTTGGAATTCGGAGAAGCAGCAGGCCCGGAGAGGGAAGCAGTCCTGGCCCTGGTGGGTGTTGGGGCAGGATCGCTGGCCCGTGTCCCGTGTCCTGTGTCCTGTGAGAGATCGCTGTGTCCTCAGGAAGCTGCTTCTTTGTCGCCATCGCCCTCCTTTTGCTTCAGCTTTTTTGAGTGGATTTTTTCCCTTGCAACTAAAAAGCCTTGAAAAAGAAATTGTATTTTTTCTGTTTCCTTTCTGTCCTTCCCCCCCCTTTTTTTTTAAGCAAGTCTTTGAAAATGTCAGCCTCTCGCTCAGCCTATGGGAGGGAGAGGGCCGCTGGCATTGGTTGGTCTCTCACTGTGTGCCCAGCTTATGAGGGACATTCTCTCAGACGTGTGGCACACCACCCTGGAAGGGAGGGGCTGGTGTTACCCCATTTCACGGACATGGCAAAGTGAGGCGCAGAGAGGATAAGGGACTGGCTCCGAGGTGGTACGGCGGGGTCGCCTTCCCAGGCTGGTCTGACTGAAGCTGGGTCCTCCGTTCTGCCAGGTTCCAGCACCGCCGCCATGCCCTTTGTTGGTGACTGAGTCTGCGTGTTTAAGATGGCACACAGACGCCTCTGTCACTGCTTAAGGAGATGGTCTCCTGCCTCTCCTCCCACCTCCACTGGTAAGACCTTAGGCGGCCTGGCTTGTGTGATAAAGGCCATCAGCCCCTCAGAGGGGCTCCAGAGATGGCTTCGTTCCCTGCCCACCTCCGGAATCTCATCTCATTCATATCTCCCTTCCAGCAATGGCCTGTTCCCAGTGCTTTTTGAGAGTGACATAATTTGCTTCCAGAAAGTTCTTCCTTGTATGTAACTAAAATCCCAGTGGCAGCATTATGTCAAGGTGGACAATGCCCCGGCCACTGACTCATATAGACCTGGGTCCAAATCCTGTTCTCCTCGTGGATGAGCTGTGGAACCATGGGCAAAGATTGGGCCTCTCTGAGCCTCAGTTTCCTCATCTATAAAACAGGAATGAAAAATCATACCTCGCAGAGTTTGGTAAGAATTAAATAAGTACAGGGAAAGTGTTTAGCCTCGCTTGGCACATAAGAGACCGATACGTTGTTATCTGTTTCGGCTAGGGTTACAGTTTCTGTTGTCCTGGGAGTTCCTGGTAACGCGGACACCTTTAAGCGCCTGCCTCCACGTGGGTTTAATGGTCTCAGTCTGGCGGCTGCTGCAGCTGGCACACCCTGACCCCTCTGAAATGCCTCATCAGCAAGTCAAGTGTCGCCCTGGGAATTTCAGGGCAGGCTCACTGGCTACGAGGCCTTGGCTTGTTGCTAGATGCAGAGAAAACAAATATTGTTTTAGAAACATTAATAATTGAGAGGTTTTCAGCAGAGAATCAGCCAGCATTAGGGGAATTGAAAATTAAGACTAAGACACTACCTCAAGCAGGTTTCCTGATGCATAATTCATGGGGCCAATGCCGGCGAAGACCTAGAAGAGAAAATACCTTCTTCTGTGTCTGTCGTCCCCACCACCGCCACCATCACCTCGATTTTTTCCCTGACTCCTCGGTAGGGGAAGGGGCATCTGGGGAAGTAAATAAAAGCTAAGAACACAATAGAGTTCCGATTTGAATGTTCATCACAGTTTTGCCCGCAGGTTGCTGGGTGAACATTGATAAATTCTGTCCGTCTCTGAGTAACAGTCCTGCCATCTTTGAAGTGACTCTGATTCTTTGAGGTCCAAGTGATGGAAGGGCCTTTGAGCGCCCGCTGAGGCCTCCGTTCCCAGGGAGATCTGTACCCCAAAGTGTTCGTGAGATGGAGTCTACTCCATTTTCAGGCCTCCCTCCTTCCTTCCTTTAGCACACATTCACTGAGTGCCTACTCTGCGCATTGGAGAGAAAACTGTCCTGAAAGTGGACGATTACAATCCAGAGTGACTTGGACAAAGATGGAGCGAAGCAGAAGGTAGCAAGGGTGCAGAGAACGGGAACCCAAACCAGCCCAAGGTGTGATCAGGGAGGGCTTCCTGGTGGAGGGGACACCTGAATTGAGTCCTACGGAGAGAGTTGAGTAGGAAAAGAAGGGAAGGAGGGCATTCCAGGTAGAGAGAAAATTTGTAAAAAAGCCCAGAAGTGAGAGAAGGCAAGGCCCTTTAGTGGGGACCGCATGGGGACACGGGGCCCGGAGGGGCTGGACATGAGGCTGGATGCCGGCAGGCATTAAGGTCAAGCTGAGGCCCCCTGAGGGCAGCGTGTAACAGGATGCTGGAAGCATGATTGGATTTGTTTTGGAGAGATCCTGGCAGACTTGGTAGTTGAGGTTTTCTGGTGTAAACCCTCAGGGTGTTGGTTTAAACCCTGTCGCCCTGGTCAGACGGATTGCCTGTCAGCCTTTTCGAAAAAATCATTCTTTGCGTTTCTAAAGTTCACCCAGTCTCAAGCTGCCTTCCTGTTTCACGTCGTGCGTGACATCCATTCTCTGTGGGGAGCAGGAGGGAGTTTGTGTGGGTTGCTCAAGAAGGACACCCCACTCTCTTGCTGAGTTGTCAGCTCAAACCTGATCCTGCCAGGGTCAGGGTAGGAAGGCAGCCCATCTCCCAGGGGAGCCGGCCTCCTAGGCCCGACTTACGAGAGTGGAAGTCTCAAACTGGTGGCTTCTGGGATACATCTGGACTTATGGATATGTTTTGTTGAAACAATGTTTTGTTTGGAAAAAATTGGAAATAATCAATATGTAAAAATCAGGAGATTTCACATACAAAGGTCTGGGTTTCTGATTTTCTGGAACTAACAGACATGGCAACACTGGTACCACCTTCCTGCAAGGCAGCCATTGACTGGTGCTAAGTGGCAGCTGCCTGCATGCTCCAGTTCACTACAATCCTCACTGTGCCCTATTGCCTTCCCGTCCAGAGGCTGACGGTAGCTGCTGTGTGTCAGGATCCTGGCACTACCATTTTCTTCTACCAAGCAAGGAAGAAAGTGAACTATTTCTTGACATCTACATCTTTATTAAAAACAGCAAAATGATAGACCAAGAGGGCCATATATTTTGAGACAAATGGGAGAGCACATATTTCATGATGGAAATAAAAAATAATTGTTTGGTATGTAACTCAAATGTATGTGGGTTGAAAGAATATAGCCTCAGATGCTTTGACAAGTCAGCTGGGCTCACATGCTGGGCCTGGCACTCGCGGGCTTGCAGTCCCAGGGTTTGAGCCTCAGAGGACTGAGGAGATTGGTTTCAGAATCCTGAGGGCCAGGACCATCTTTTGTACTGTCCTTCGCAGACCCCTGTGGCCTGGGCTCTAAGACGGGGACAGTGTGGGGCCTGGGGGTCTGACTAGCTCGGGCCCTGCGCACTGCCCAGCCTTCTCCCAGCCAGCTCTGCTTCCTTCTGCATCTGTGGCTGCTTTCATTTGGGGGTGGGGAATGGTTTTAAGTGCTTGAAAAAAAATGCTTAAAAGCACTTGACCTTCTAGAGCCCCTCATGTAGCTCTGGGGTAAACTGAGGGAACTGACTTACCCGTTGTCACCGCATGGTCCCATGTGGGAGAGAGCCTGTCCTCTCCCTTCCCTGCCACCCCGTCTGTGCGCCCAGGCCGAGTGAGCCCCACCCCTGCACTGTGTACCTATCTCCCTCCGCCTCCCGCTCCGGGCCAGGGTGGCCAACTCAGAGGCCTACGGGCCAAACAGACGGGAAGTTTGGAGGCGAGGAGCTCAGCCCCAGCCGCTTGTGGCTGGGCAGGAATGGGCCCAGGGTTGCCACATCTCAGGCAGCTGGCAATCTGGATCTTTAAATGAAAGCTTTACGGGCTGTTGCTTTTCGACTTCTGGCCCAGGCTGCGAGCCGCTTGGAGGCAGAAACGTGTCTTATTCTGACTTGGTTTTCTGCCATCCGGTGCAGGGCTTAGCACCCGGCGAGCGCTGAATGAGTGAATGAGTTGAATCCTTTCATTCCTTTTCAAGTTCTCATTTCTTCATTCAACAAAGACTCATCACCATCCTCTTCATGCCAGCCCTGAGGAGCTGGGCTGGGGTTGCTGGGGGTCATGGGCAGAAGGACACGTGAACCAGTGATGACAGCCTGAGCCGTGAGCTGCCCCCAGGGGAGTCATGCCAGCTCTAATGTCCATTGCAACAATAGCTGCCATTTATTGAAGGCCTACTGTGCACCCCGAGCCAAATGTGCTTTACACAAATGACTCCGTTTACTCCTCGCAACTACCCTAGATTTCCCGGCTCCTTTCATAATGGCAACACTGTGGAGTAGAAAGGCTAAGGCTTACGATCCGAGGCTGGTGTGTGGCGGGGCTGACACTCGTGCCCAGGGATTCTGAACCCAGAGCCTGTCTGTGAATTCTAGGGTTAGGATGAGGTCCTCCTGTGCTCACCTGGTTAATGTCATATCTAAGGGAAGGATTTTCATCAGAGAGGAAGGGGTTCTAGGCAAGTTTTCACAAGTCACAGCTGACGAGCCATTGAGGAGGCAGCTGGCCCGAGGGACTCCTATGAGCCCGAGAGGTAGGTGTGTCAACAGTCACTTTGATGATCTTGCCACACTTGGTGAGTGTGTGTGCGTGCGTGTGCGACGCTTTCAACCTTTGCAGGCCCTCGTTTTATCACCTTCCAGATTTCAAGAGCTAACACAGTTGAGATTTGCCTAGTTTCCATGGATGGCCTTTGCGATGCTCAGGTTCGACTCATTCCCTTAAAAGCATGTATTGAGCACCTACTGTATGCAAGGCATGCATCTAGATGCTGGGGACACCATCACGCACCGACCGTGACAGGGCACCGCTCTAGGCTCTGGGGACACAGCGACGAGTAAAATAGACCCCATCTCTGCCCTTGGAGGTGAAGACTCACGGCCGAGGCAGATTTTAATCAGTCACACAAAGAACGGTGAAGTCACGTGGCCCTCGGTGCTGGGAGAGGGGGGCGTGGCGCTGAGAGTCCAGACAGACGGGGGGTTGGATGTGGTCAGGGCCCAGGGGAGTGACACGGGAGCTGTGCTCTGAGGAAGAGTGGTAGGCACCAGGCGAAGGGGCCGAGTGCGTTCCAGGCCGGGGAACTGCTGCTGCCAAGGCTCTGGGTGTGCGGGTCGAGGACCCGAAGGCGCCCCAGAGAGGCATGCGGTTGGTGATGAGGCCAGAATGGTCAGCAAAGGCCTGCCCTTGGTGCTCATGGTGAGCACTTTGTTCTTCATGCTGAGAGCAAGGGAAGGTCGTCAGAGCATCGGCAGTCAGCTTTGGCTGCGTGACAAAATAGCCTCAAAGCTAACGGCTTAAACAGGCCCCTCTTCCTCAGCTCGGGAGCCTGTGGGTCAGCAGGGCGGGCTCTTCTGGTCTGGGCCAGGCCTGGCGGACCTTTGCTGGGCTTGGTATCTGTGGCCAGCTGCTGGGTCCTCTGGGGCTGGCTGGGTTTTGATGGTCTTGACAGGGGTGGCTGCAGGCTGGGGCTGTCTCATCACATGACAGGCTGGCCCAGGCTTGTTCACGGGACGCCTGCGGAGTGTGGAGGGTATGGGAGCAGGAGCTGCGGGGCCCTGAAGGCCGGGGCCCGGCACTGCACAGCATCGCTTCCGCCACTTTCTGTTGGTCAAAGCAAATCACAAGGCCAGCCCAGGCTCAAGGGACGGAGAAATAGACCCCTCCTCCTAGTGGGGGGAGTTGCTAAGTATTTGGCCATTTTTGCCAACTACTACAAAAGTTTTGAGTAAATGAATGATTTTATTTGAGGGTTAAAAGGTCCCTTTAGCTTCTGAGGGGACAGTGGATTGGGGGCAGTATTTAGCTCAGTATCTGTTCCTTCCTCCATTATTGGTAACAGAATGCCAGTTTTTATCCCTACATGTTGCTTCCTAGAATAAAGACTGAATCTCCCTACCTCCCTGATAGCTATATGTAGCCATGTTGTGTGGGACTTTCAGGGAGTCTCCTCAAAAAGGAAGAGTTAAGCCTTTCTTCTCTCCTTCCTCCTTCTGCTCTCCTTGATGTGTTGGGTGGAGCTTGGGCAGCCATCCTGGGCCATGAGGTTGAGCGTCTCATCCTAAGCATGGTGGAATGGAGATTTGGAAGGACCTGATCACTCTGTGGAGCTCCCATACCAACCTGGACTACCTGCCGGTGTTGCCACTGCTGACTGACAGCTGTCCGTTCTCTGGAGAATCGCTCCAGTGTGGATGGGAGTTATTCCACCCAGGAGGTCATGCTCCGCCTACCCAGGGCATGGGGGCATGAAAATCTCACCCCCTTGGCTGATGGTGGGGCCAGCTCGGAGTTGCAGTTGGTAAGGCAGAGCTCCCCCTGGGTCAGCCTGAGGCCCATCTCCAGCCCCTTCCCTTCCCACCCTGCCTCCGTCCTGCCCTCCTCCTTGGAGCACTCCTCACTAACTCTCACAAGAGCCCCCATCTCAGGCCCTGCTTCTAGGGGCCCCAAGCGCAGACACCTACACCCCCTCCCTGCCTGTGAGGAGCCACGGACTGAGAGTCCAGCTCTTTCTCGCCCAGCAAGCTCCTGGCTCCGAAAGAACCGTAATCGCCAGACTCAATCCGTTTCGCCCGCTGGTTTTAGAGTGAGGGGGAGAGGAGAGGCCAGGAGCTTGAATCCAGCAGAACAGGCACACGGGGTGAAGACAGCATGAAGGATGACCTCCTTCCGGCTGGGCTGGAGGCCTGGGGAGCGCTCGGGAGGAGAGGCCACGGGCTCAGTCAGCGTGTGGGGCCCGCCAGCCGTTCCCGCCTGCCCGCTCCAGGCCTGGTTGAAGTGTGCGGGCACAGTAGTCTGCTGGGCGGGCGACATTTGTAAGCAGCTCTCTCCCAGCCCAGTTAATAATTCAGGAGCCCGCG
Source organism: Equus quagga (assembly GCF_021613505.1). NCBI lineage: Eukaryota > Metazoa > Chordata > Mammalia > Perissodactyla > Equidae > Equus > Equus quagga. The sequence continues at coordinate 20,684,844 of NC_060273.1, read as the reverse complement.
CCTGCAGCCAGCCCATCGCTCCAGCCCCGCCTCCCCCCTGAGCGCCAGGCTGGTGGACAGGAAAGGAAAAATCACCTCGTCCGATGGAAAAATGGTCCTCGCTTCAAACGCTTGCTGCATCCTAGCACGGGTGGGAGAGAGCTGGGCCAGACATAGCTGCTGGGCAGACGGTGAGAGAAGGATGGAGCCATCCTGGGGCTCAGGCCTGCACCCTGAGTGGGAGTGAACTTTTGGATCCTGAGCCACATTCGTTTTTGGACAGTGGGCTGTAGTTGCTGGAATGCAGGCTTGAGCACCCAGCTCTCTTCCTCTGATCCAGCCCTTCCTCCTGCACGCACTCATTCATTCATTCGTTCATTCATGTGGCAGTCGTCGATGCCACTGACATGGCAGTGGCCATCGGGGACACAGAGGGGCTGGGGCGTGGCACCCGCCCTGGGGGGCCAGAGACCTGTAGCGGGAGACGCTGCACTCAGGGGCCTGAGACAGGAAACAGCTTGCGGGGGATTCTGCGTGCGAGTGCCGCCTGCTGCCTGAGTGTGCTGGGGCCCTGAGTGTCCAAAGCTGAGATGGGAGGATGGGGAGGTGAATGATTAAGATCACGGACTCTGGGCCAGGCTGCCTGGGTTCAAAGCCCAGCCCTGCCCCTAACCTACAGAGAATCAGCCTCTCTCTGCCTCAGTTTCCCCCAGTGTGAAATGGACTTAACAATGGGAGACTGACACAAACTGCCTCATATCGTGAAGATAGTGAACCAGTAGTTAAAATGAAAAACCAAAACGGTGGCAAATACCAAGTGCTGGCCACTGTCAAGCACAGCTACTTCCAGAAGAGGATGTGGCAGTTTCTTATAAAGTTGAACACACTTACCGTCCCGCCCAGCTGTCCCACTCCTAGTGTTTACCCAAGTGAAACGGGAAACTTCTGTTTGCACGAAAACCTCTACGTAAATGTCTACTAGTGTCTTCATAGTCTCCCAAGACTGGAAACAACCCGAGCGCCTTTCTGCCAGAGAGCTGATGACCGTGGGGCACGCACTGCTCAGCAGTAAACCCGATCACCGTGCACGGGTCACGGTGCATCACGTGCAGAGGGAGCAGCTGGCTCAAGAGGCTGCACGTGGCGTGATTCCATGCATGTGACGCTCTGGAAAATGGTGGGGACAGAAAACTGCTCAGTGATTGTGAGGGTGGGAGGAGGGACTGACCACAAAGAGGCACGAGGGGATTTTTGAGGGGTGTTGAAACTACTTGGAATTCTGGGTGTGGTGGTAGATACACAACTGTGTGTGTGTGTTTGTCAAAAATCATGGAACTGTACATTGAAAAGGGTGAATTATACTACATGTGAATGATGCCAGGCAGAGGATACAGCATGTGCAAAGGCCCAGAGGCTTGAAATCAGGTTTGAGATGGTGTGTAGAGGTTGAGGAGGAAGTAGAAGGAGTTGAGGGAGGGAAAACATAGTTAGTCAGTTTGTGGAGAGCCTTGAATGCCATGTCCAATCCTTTGGACAGTGGGAAAGTTTGAAGGTTTTTAAGCAGTCAGGGAATACAAGCAGATTTTTGTTTCAGAAAGCTTGCTCTGTTCTCCGTTTAGGAGCAGAAGCCGTTAGGTGTGTGGGCCTGGTCCTGCCTTCAGAAATGTTTTCATTTGCCCTCTCACCCCACCCCTTTTAAAGAACTTGAATTTGTGACCAACATTTAAAAATCAGGAGATTTTACACAGAATTCTGGATTTTGGCTTCTCTTTAGATGGGATGTATGCTCTCCAGTTTGGGAAAGCCCCTCCCTCCCTTACCTTCTTGGTCCTGGCAGGTGTGTCCGTTTTTGAGCCCAGGGGTTAAAAGTAGATTCGAGAAGAAAGAGATGACGGGCAGCTACTCCCCCAGTCCTGGCTGAACATTACCATCACCTGGGAACTTTAAACACTACTGATGCATGGGCTCAAGCACTGTGGGCGGCCTGGGCATCTGTATTTTTAAATGTCCCCCAGGTGATCTGAATGCAAAGTCTGTGGCCTCCAGACTGAGGGCTCCAGCTTGCAGGGGTCCGATGACGCTGTGCCTACCGCTCTGCTCTGTGTGTCCACCCTTCTCTGAGCTAGGGCAGCAGGGCGCCATCCAAGGAGAGGGCCAGGCAGCTTCCCCAGGACCTGCCTGCAGACAGGGCTCACTGGTCTCTCGTCTGCCTGGGTCGTGGGTGCGCAGGCCCTGCTGAACGACTTGCCTGGAGGAAAGTGGGGGAGAATGTGCTCAAAAGTGACCTTGTGCTTGAAAACGAGGAACCCACCAATCCAGATACATGTTGTCCTCAAACCCAGACCCACTCACTCTCTCCTCAAACCTGCAAAACTGCCTGTGGAACCATCCTGACTCCTAAGCAGAGGCTGCGACTCCATCTTTGTCAAGAACCATTGTTTCCATGTTAGCAGTCACGACCCTTTCTGGGCCTGTGAGTGGGGCGAGGCAGAGCCCACTGTGCCCATTTTACAGAGAGAGGGAGGGAAACAGACATGAGTACCTATTCCTTGCCGTGTACTTCATACCCATTTTCACATAATCCAATTAACCATTCTCTCTATGTATGGATTAGAGGTTATTGTCCCCATTTTCCAGATGAGGAAACTGAGGCTTGGGGGGTTTAAGGATTTTGTAGCGGAGCTGGTATCTGAGCCCTATTCTCTCCACGGTTCTGTAGTGTGTTTGTGGCCCCACTGTCACTGTAACCTCGGCCGGGAATGTGCACACAGATGCAGACACTCGTAGCCTCTCCTGACACCTTTTATTGTCTTTGGTGCCCCCTCAGCTTTCCTTCTGGTCCCCCATGGTGTCTTCATGGCTGTTCTGGCTCTGCCCCTCAGCGGACACACTCACTCCCCCAGGTCTGTGTGGTCAGCCAGGGAGGACTGTATTGTCCTGAGAAGGGGTGGGGCAGAGACTTCAGCCCTCCCACCCACCTAGGGGACATTCACTAAATGGCCCAGAGCTCTCCCACTGCAGCCATTCTCGGCTGGGTTGGTCTCTGTCACCATTAGGCATTCATCATGACACTGTCCTGTGCCAATCATCTCAGCCAAGGATGGTTCCCAGCCTTTCTTGTCTCTCTGCCTCCTCTGAGATCCACATAGAGACTTGAACAGGACGTCATGGAGCAAGGGTGCTCCCCGATGATGGGGCTCCCTCGACACAGTTGTCATGAGCGTCCTTTCTATATGCTGCTGACCCTTGCGGGCAGCGTGTGTTACAGAGCGTGGTTGGGACCGAGCTCCCTAGGGACATGGCTTCCCACGGATGGTGCTCACTTCAGCTGGCCCTCGCCCTGGACAGTCCCCGCCATGGTTGGTGGTCATTTCTTCTGAGCTCCTCATGGGGTGGTCTTGGTTGTAGATGGTGTTCATCATTTAGGATGGTTTCACCATGGAAGGTCCTAACTTTAGGTGGTTCTTAATAGAGGAGGCACTGGCCGCTGATAACACTTGTCCCCACTGATGGGTTTTGGCACGGGTGATCCCACCACGATGGTTCTCAATACAGATGGTTCCACCATTGATGGACCCCGTCGGGGATGGCAGGACTGGTGCTATTGCCACTGAGCATCTTGACAGAGGGGAACCCAGCATCAATGGATCTTGATCTGGTTCTTCCCAACAGTGGTTCTCAGCATAGATGGTCTCATCACTGAGTGCCTATTCTCAGGATACGGGGCCCATTGTCAATAGTTCTTGCTACATGTGACCCTCCTGTTGACAGTTGTTGCTACAGATGTAGCTATCCATTGACAAGTTGTGACACGGTCAGAGTGTACTTTTTAAAGGCCTTCCTTACTTGTTTGGGCAAAAACCACTCTGGGTGAAGTCTGGGTTTGCTGGGCCCTCATGTCTGTGTTTTTCGAGGACCTGGCGGCTGGTGAGTCTCATAAAGGCACGCGTATCTGGGCAGGCGGCTCACCCTTGGCCACCTGGTCGCTGGCTTTCATGTCCTCCCCCGTCTCGTTCTCCTGAAGGCTGGTATTGCTCTTCAGCCCACTTTGCACATTGCCGTCTACCTGGAGGCTCTGGCAGCTGCTGGCCTGGCTGGAGGGCAGGCTGCCCAGGGAGCTGAGCAGCCCACTGCTCACCTGGTGGGTCAGAGCGCTGCTGCCCAGGCTGATGAAACTGATGCCCGTCAGGCTGCTGGCGCTGCTGTCCACACTGCTGCTGGGCAGCCTGCTCTCACTTTTGCCCTCCAGTCTGCGTGGTGCTGTTGGCCTGGCTGGCCAGCCGGCTCTGTAACTGGCTGCGAGAGAAGGTGGCGCACGGCTGGCTGATCTGGGCACCGGCCGCCTGGGTGTTCAGCCTTCTCTTCAGCCGCACGATCCGACGGCTGCCCCTCAAGCTGACCTTGCTGTTCTCTTCGTCCCCCGCGTACCCGCTGCTCAGCCGGCTGACGTTACTGCATTTCTCCAGGCTGCAGCTCGTCACGCTGCTCTCTTTGCTGCGGACACTTCCCAGGTTACCCCTGGAAGCTCTCAGGGGGTCCTGCGTTGCTCTCGCGTCCTGGCACAGTCCCACTGGTGGCTGGGGCTCTAAGCCAGGTGACTGTAGGCTTGGATCTTGGCTCTGGGCATCCCAGGTGAAAGCATCCCCTTTTCTATCCTGGAGGAGAGTAGGGGGCACCTGAATTGGTTTCTCCAGGAGGAGGGGGCCCTGGGAGGCTTCTGAATGTTGGATGTGGCTTGTCTGGGGAGAGAGGCTCAATTTATAGGGCTCTCCTTTAAAGCAGGGTGTTCTGATTGGCTGGCCCGGTTCCCATGGTGATGGGTTCTGTGAGGCGGGCGGGGGTGGGAGGGAGAACAATGCTGTCCTGGCACCAGTTACATCAGTGGCTGGGGCTGGAGTTGGGCAGAAAAGGGGCCCCTGGCCATAAGGGGGTTAGACCTGCTTTCTGAGGGGCCTATGGCCTCTGCTTTGCCACCTCCGGAGACCTGGCTGTGCATCCTGGCTGAGCTGCATTTCGTTAGGGCGTCACCTCCTCTTCTGAGCCTCTTGCTCCTTGCTGAGGTGGTCGTAAGGACTGCAGAGAAGGTCACACTCAGGAGCTTAACCTAAATTCCTTGCCTGATCGCCGTGGCCCCGCCTGGTCAGGCTCCTGTCTCTCTCTCGACCTGGTCCGGGGTCACAGTCTGCCCCTTCCTCGCCTTGATGCCCAGCCACGCTGGCCGCTTTCTATTTCTGAGCTCTTACCTGCTGTGGGGCCTTTGCAGTGGCTCTTCCTGCCACCTGGAATCCTCTTCCCTTGGCCCCTGGGCCTTCGGGCTTCAGCTCAAGTGTCCCTCAGGAAGCCTTCCCTGGCTTCCCCAAGAAGGTCCCTCTGTTCTCTCCGTCACTTCCTAATTTATGGGCCTGTGGTCTTAATGACAATTTGCAGTTATTTTTATGGATTGGTCCCTTATTGCCGATTCCCTTGCTAGAACGTCAGGGCAGAGGGTTGGATTTCTTGTTCTCTGCTGCTCCCAGCGCCCAGCTGAGTGCCCGGCAGTGGGGGTGCCCGTTAGACACTTACTGAACGGATGGATACGTGACCGCTCCAGGGTGTGCGTCACAACCATCCAGGGATCTTTTTAAAAGACATGTTTGGGTTTTCTGGGACAGTGGCCCTCTCCCTTGGCTACACATCAGAATCACCTGGGGACACCTGGCCCCACTCCCAGAGATTCTGAGTTAAATGCTCAGGGCGAGGCTTTGGCATCAGAATTTGAAAAAGCTCTCCAGGTGTTTCAGTGCGCACCCTGCATTGAGAACCGCCATGCTAGGAGGCTCGGCTCGGCTTCCTGTGCGTCTCTGTAGGTGATTCTGAGTGCAACCCGGATGAAGCAGTATTGCCGAGGAGGACTCCCAGCGTGGCATTTATCAGTTGCTACTTAATAGATGTTCATTGAATGACTGAATGAATTAAGAAGTTCATTGACCCCTAAAGGGTTCATAGGTGGATTTTAAGGACTTTGAGAATCCATTGAAATTGTATGCAGAATTTTCAATTAGCTACATATACGCGTTTTCCCCTAAGGAAAGAGTCATAGCTTTCATCAAATTCTCAAGGGTGTCCATGATCCAAGAAGCATAGAGATTCAGTGCAACTCTTGCCTTCAGGAGACGGCCGGCCCAGTGTGTAGCCTGTCTGTGACTGGCTGGAGAGGGCTGGCTGGCTCTGCTCAGGATGCAGGGTGCGGGGAGAAGGCAAGGCTCCTTGGAGATGAGTCGCTCAGCCCCTTGGCAGTCGTCAGCACTGTCAGTGCTGATTGTCACTGTCATCTTTATTAGGAATTTTCCCCCATGGCCTGGGGCCATTCGATGTCCCTCTGCTGTACTCAGGGGCATTGCTTTTGCTGCGGAAATTCTGAAGTGTCTGGGTAGGGAGGCGCATCTCATAGCCATCTGCCTCCCTGAGCCCACAGCCCTACATTCCCCCCTAGAGAAGGGACAGAGAAGGGACAGACATGGTGGCCTAGTGGTGATGCCAGATGAGGGGGTGTGACGGGACCCGATTGTTGTGGGAAGCAGGGACAAGGTCCATCCCTAGGACGCTAGGAGGGGAGAGGCAGGGTTGGGCATCAGGCAGGTAGGCTGGGGCTCAGGACTGGCTCTGCCCTGCACGAGTACAAAACAGGGCAGGTGCCCCAGTGCTGGGCATGAACGGTGAGCCCCCTGGGACTCACCTCACTGCCCTCCGCATCCCAGGCACATTGCTCCCTGGGCCCGAGGACTGGAGCGAACATGCGGGTGCTCGTCCAGAACAAACGGCAGAGACCATGCAGGACCAGAGCGCCCTTCCTCTCTAGCACATGTAACCCTGTGGATACAGTGAGGCCACGTGAACGGCCGTGGCTCGGCGCAGCATGCTTCTTCTGGAAGTCTCTCCTGGTCACTCCGGGAGTCTGGGTCAGGAGTCGCATGTGAGCTCCTGTTCTTTGGGTCCAGCCTTCTCGTTCCTGCCTGCACCTGAGAAGCCACTGAGGGTGGTGCCCTTATCTTGTCCTTGCCCAGGCTGGGTGTCAGACCAGAGCGGCCCTGCCCAGATGCTGTTTCCTGGCACCCTCAAGAGATGCAGGTGCGCAAGGGTGAGCAGAGCAGCACCTTCGGAGCTTGCGAGCCCAGAGCCACGGCAGGCCTGGGGAGAGGTGGGAGGAGGTGGTCTCCCTGCCGGGCTCCTTTCTCATCCTGGCGACCACGCACTAGGCTGCCTTTCTGGTTTCCGGTGTCTGTTGCTGTTTTCCCCCCGAACACTTCTCTCACCCAAACCCACATTCTGGTCTCTTTCTCCTGATTCCCTCTCCCTCATGTATTTTGGTTGCTTCATACAGATAACTGGTGGCCCTAGGACCTCAGCCTGACTGCACGTCCCAGTCAAGGCTCGGGCAGGAAACCTGGTTACAAACACATCATCTGTGTGTCCTGGAGATTGGGGTCTACCCTTCCCTGGGGTGACAGAGACAAAGCCATGTGTTCATGGAACCATCTCATTTCTCTCCTGGGCCTGCAGGAAAAGTACATTCCCAGCCCCCTTGCATCTAGGTGGGGCCAAGAGAACGTGGGCAGAAGGGATGTTCAGCAGTCTAGGCCTGGGGTGTAAACACCTTCAGTGCATGGTTCTCTTTCATCCCTTTCTGCAGGGAACTTGGAAGCCAGGCCCCGAAGATGGCAGAGTCTGGGTCCCTGAGTGACGGTGTGGAGAAGTGCGTCACCTGCCACCAAATGTGTCTGTAACGTCAGCGAGCAGTGAGCTGTTTCTGTACTGAGCCACCAAGAGTCGGGGTTTGTCTGCGGCCACAGCAGAGTCTACTCCACACCAACTAATGTGCCACGTGCCTGGACATTCCAACGTGTCTCCCTGGCTGAGCTTTATCTCCGAAGGTTTCTGCACTGCATTCTGGGGCTGCCTTTCTGCCCCACATCTACCCTAGGAATTCAGCATCAAAGTCCCCTGGTGGGGAAGCTGTGCTTTCTCACATGATGAGAATGGGAAGCAATGTGACCCAAGAGAGATTCACAGCCCGGAACACGGCCCAGCAGCCTTGGGCCTCAACCCGAACGCTGATCCCTAACATTCCAGGAGAAAACCCTGCGTAAGTGAGGCATCAGTCCTCGGAGCGTGACACCTCATAACCACTCCTAACTCACTGAGGGGTTTTTCTTCTTTTCATACATTCATCCAAGAAATGTTTCCTTAGCTCGGGTTCCTTCTTTCCTTCCACAAATGCTGAGTACCCGCTCTATGTCAGGCAGCATGTCAGCCCTGCCCTCATAGATGGATAGAAAGTGTAGAGTATCTGTTGTGTGATAATAAATATAGGAGGAAAAGAAAGCAGGGACAAAGGGTGTGTGGGTGCACGTGTCTGTACGTGTGTAGGAACGCATTGGCCACTGTCCCTCAGTTGGAGTGAGCTCACACAAGGAGAAGAGGCCACAGAGGGAGCCCCTGGTAAGGGCTTTGATTTTACTGCACGTGAGCTGGGAGCCGTTGGAGAGTTTTCAGCAGAGGAGGGGAGTTTGAACAGGCTGCTGTGCGGGGAGCAGTCTGAGGCGGCAAGTGTGGAGCAGGGCCTCGCTGGGGCTGGAGCAGTCATCTGGGGGATGGGTGGGGGCGGCCTGGACCGGGAGCTGCAGCGGAGGTAGACAGCAGGGGTTGGATTCTGGGTGTATTTTGAACGCGGGGCTGAAGGTTTGCGGGTCAGTTGGATGTGGGGGTGAGAGGAAGGGAGGGGTCAGGGCCAGCTGTGGGGTTCAGGAATCTCACAGTCAGAGGCTGGGTGGCCTTTTAGGACCAGCACAGCCTCCTCCTGAGTGGTGGGGTGGTGCCTCCCTGGTAATGGGTGAGACAAGGGGCAGAGCCCAGTGGCTAAGGAGTCAGATGGACGTGGGTTCGAGCCTCGGCTTCCCTGCTTTGGAATCGCGCTTAACCAAACCACAAATCAGTAGTGGGGATGAAATGCTCCATGGACGTTCACTGAGAATAAATAACCGCCAGGGTCCTGTCAGAGCCCAGAGAGACAGCCGTGAGGAAGGCCAATGGGTCCTCCTTCGCACACCTCACAGTCGAGAACAGGGACACACGGACCATGGACAAACTTCAGACAGTGAGAAGTGCTGGGGGAACAGAGCGGGAAGATGGACACCGCAGCGCTCCACAGTGTCGTTGCTCCTCTCCATCTGGGGGCTCTGGCCAGAGGAAGGGCTTCAGACTCTGGTGTGCCGTGGTTCAAATGCTGTGTCCACTATCCGAGTGACACTGTGACCAACTTAACCTCTGAACCTCACTCCCCGACCTGAGAAATGGAGCAACAACGTCGGTAACACCGCTCCCTGGGAGATGCCCTGAGGATCGACAGGAGACACCCAGGGCAGGTCTGTCTGAGTACACACGTGAGTGTGTATGTTTATATACGTGGGTACACGCATAGACATGTGTGTATAAATATGACTACATACATAAGACCATATGTTTATATATACATATGTGAGTGTATATGTGTATTTATGAATGCGTATATAAGTATATATGAACACACACGAGAACTCATATGCATGCACATGAGAACACCTAAGTATATCTGCAGGAATACATAAGGATACATATATGCACATACACTTTTTTTAAAACCACAGAACCCCCTGGCCCTCAGCCTCACCCCCGGGGCTCTGCTCTCCCCCGAGCTCTCCACTCAGAGTGCTCTTACCTGGGGGCCTCCCCGCGACCCTCTGAGGGAAGCCTTTCTCTCTTCCAGAGGCCCCATCATCTGGCCCCATCCTGGTGAGGGCCTGTGTTTGTTCCCTGTAGAGCGTTCCTGAGCGCCTACCGTGTGCTCGCTGGGTGGTGTGGCGAGTGCTCTGCTACGGGACGGATCCCTGTGCGTGTCACAGACCTCCCTGCCCTGGAGTGGGAGCGGGAGCTGGTGGGGGAGGTGGGGGGTGGGAGGGGGGCCGTACATGGAGGGCCAGCTGCGTGGCGGGCACGGTGCTGGATGCTGGCATGCGTATCTCATTTAATCTCGTTTCATCCTCTGTCTGCCCCAAAGCCCAGGCTTCCGAATACCTGACTGAGCTGCCAGGCGGGGCTTGCCATGGGGGTGGCAAGAAGCTTTCTCGTGGGCCAGGAGCAGTGCGTACCTCCCTACTCAGGTGCACTTGGCATTGGAGCGTGAACAGGTGGACTCTCGGGGTGGACCTGGGTCCTTGGAAGCAGGACCTGAGACTCTGTACCTTCTCTAGGGATCAAGGCAAAGGGAACCAGCTCAGCCATGGCCTAGAGGGGTGATCTGTCCAGGGAGAAAGGTCCTTCTTCTGCTGGTAGTCACATGATGGATTTTCCACCACTTTAAAAAAAAAAAAGGGAACAATAGATTAAACATCCATCATGTGCTCATCACTCAAGAAATGAGACATTACTGATATACCCCAAACCCATTTACCCCTCCCCATGGCGGTCCTCCCCATGGCGGTCCTGAGTCGGATGCTCATCATGAATCAGACGTGTATCTTTATACTTGGAGTATGAAAGGATGCAACCCTAACCACTGTGGAACTGTTTTGCACACTATTGATCTTGATGTAAATGGCATTCTTTCTATGTCCTTCTACAACTTGCTCGTGTTCAACACGACACTTGTGAGATTCATCTGAGCGGCTATGTGTGGCTCAAGTTCATTTTCACGACTGTCGAGATTCGTATGGAGGAACATCCTAATTCGTCCATTCTACTGATGAACATTTAGGCTATTTGTCTCTACTCCCCTGCAATCAACATTCCTTTAAGTGTCTCTTTCGCATGACATTTCCCCTGAGGGTTTCTGAGATGGCTCCTCCCAAACAGAAGATGAAAACTTCAACATGGTTTAATTGCGCATAACGTAGGCAGCAGATACTGCTCCCCAGCCCTTGGGCCTCATCTTCCATCCGAATGTTTCCACGAGGGCCAGCTTAGGCATGAGATGAACCACAGGGCTATCTGTTGCCAGCATTATTTCGTCACAGAACATTCCAGAATGCTCAGCTTTAAGTGTAGATGAGGTCACAAAGTGACCCACCTGAGTGGGGTGAGGGATGGGGGCGCAGGAACTGGGAGGAGGCTAGGGGGGCTGGAAGGGGGTGAGCCTCTCTGAGGGCTGAGGGCCACCAAGGAGGCACCCGCTCCTGCTCAGGGCTCATCACGCAGCTTCCTGTGACTATGGCAAAATAATTCTCTCGTGTTCTTCACTGTGGACTCCGTGGGTGAAGGATGGGGACGGGGAGGAAGGAAGGAGCAGAAAGCTGCCTGAGGAGTGGTGGCGATGAGAATTCCTAGATCAAGCACAAGAACTGTGGAGCAAAGTAACTAAGCACTGGGTATAAGAAGTCAGATGTGTGAGTTCAAATCCAGGGTCTGCCACTTATCAGCTGTGTGCTCTTGGGCAAGTTACCTAACTCTCTGTCTCAGTTTGGGTTTACCCAAAAGCAGCTTTAAGGCATGGACTTGGGTTCTGGGAGCTTGTCCGGGAGGCGGTCCCAAGAAGCCCAGTGAAGGGATGGGCAGCAAGACAGAGAGGGAAGAAGGGCCACCAAAGGGGGGTTATGGGGGATGTGGCAGGTCGGCTCCAGGCTCAGTGCTGCTGGGGCCTCTCAGAGGCTGTGTGGAACACACCTCAGGGGCTTGGATGCTTTGCTTCTGGCTCCTGTCCCCCTCCAGGGCATCTACTGCACTTTGAGTTTCTCCTGAACTCAGCTGAGCAAGTTTCTGTGGCGCCAGAGAAAGCCCGGAGGCGGAGGGGCGAAGGGGAGGCCCCTGCAGTGCTTGGGTGAGAAGCCATCGGTGCTCCACACCTGAGGCCCGCCTGGAGGGACCGTCAGGAGGACATGGCGGGGCATCAGTGTGGTTGGCTCGAGTTGCCTGTCTGCAGATGGGGAGAGTGATTGTTCTGGTTTGTAGTGAGGATTCCCTGAGGCCGGGCCAGGCATACAGTAAGTACTCAATAAGCGCTAAGTGTCAGGGTCGGCCTTGTGCTCCCCCAGGGTTGTGGTAGGACCTGCTGGAAGAAATGGAAGCTCTGAGAGAGGACGTAAATAGACCCCGGACACGAAACTAGGTGTCTGGGCCATGATTTGGACCGGAAGGCCCTCTTGGAGAGCGCTCCTGGGGCCTCAAGCTGCAGGGCCGAGAGCCGGTAAACCCTCCGGAGGGCCGCGGGGGGCCGTTTGCCTCGGCCTTCCAAGGGTCGGTCCATGTGAGGCAAGCTGGACTCATTCCTTTCGGGAGTGGCTCAAATGAGAGCGTAGAGTTATATCTCACCAAGGTGCCGAGTCTCGAGGCTGGAAGGATGTTAAATGGCTGTTGGACGGGATTCTGGTGGTGGGGTAGGGTGCCAGGGCACTGGAACCTTTGGAGAACAGCCCTTGCTTATTAAGTCCCAAGTTACGGAGGGGAAACCTGAGGCTCCGGGAGCAGAAAGAGCTCTCCTAAGGCTGCGCGTAAGCAGCAGAGCTGGGATTTGGCCCCTGTCTTCTGATGCGGGTCCCGTCTGGCTCTGAGGGGCACCGGGAATGACAGGTTTGCAGATGGGGACAGTGGTTCTCAGCGGGGAGGCACCGCCTGGACCGTGAAGCGAGTGGGTGGCAGAGCTTGAGAAGAGGCCACTTGTGTCCTGGAAGGGCGTGGGTGTGGAGGGTGTAGGAGCTGGATGCTCAGAGAGATGGGAATGGGAGCTCGGTGGAAGCAGGACCCAGAGGGCCCCAGTGGACTTCACACCCAAACACACAGGACGTGTGGCTCCAAGCGCCCTAGATGCCGGAGCCTCAGTTTTACCTTTTGTAAAGGGAGGCAACACTGTCAACTCAGCTTCCTCCCTGGGCTTTTTGGGTGCCGGTGGGGAGCTCCCCGCAACTCACGGGGGAGAAAACATCGCCAGGGGGCGGTTAACCATCATGCAGTCCTCAGACCGGCCCTGGTTGCCTGCCCTGCAGCTCCCGGGCGCTTCTCAATTAGTGCAAACCCCAGCGGTGCTGCCCCGTGAGCCTGGGCTGGTTGGCACAGCAGGGGCTGGAGAGGGGCCACTGCTGAAGGGCGAGCGGCCTTTTCAGCAAATTATCCCTCCACATTCGCAGAGAAGAGGAATTATTGGCAGAAAATGAGGACATAAACCCCCGCCGGAGCTGAGCACCTTTTTGGGGCACTGTGCATTGAGCACTTGGAACCGTCCAGCAGACTAGTTCATTTTAATGATCTGGGACTATAGTTCATCTGTTTAATTCAAACGAGGTGACATAATATCTTTCATTTGGACTTATTACTGCATGGCGGTGATTCGGCTCCCAGCATTCTCCGGGCAGGACATGCTGTCATTACTGCACATTTTCTCTCTCTGGCCGAATTGAAAGTCCATGGCAAGGGCTGCAGCCTCGGAAAGGAGGGAGCAACAGAGAATAGGTCACATCGGGTATTAAGGAATGAAAATGAATTCATTCTGTCCTCGTTGAGTAAGCAGCTGTACTTGGGTCTCCGTGATCCATGAAATAGGCTGTCAGGAAAATAGGAAATGGGCTGCGTTTGAACTTCCCCTGTTGATTCTGCCCCTTGCCTTGGGGACTGGTTTTGCCGCCGCCGGCCCAGGGCAGGGGCAGGGGGAGTGGGGCGCTCACATTTACTGGGCGCCCACTGCATGCCGGAAGCCTGGCTTCATCAGTCCTGTGGGGAGCCACGTTATTATCCCCATTCTGCAGAGGAGGACAGCGAGGCTCAGAAAGATCCAGAGACTTGCTGAAGATGACTCAGATGCAGAACCCTGCTTCCGTTTGAGGTGCCGAACGTTGTGCCTGGGAACTCGGCCTGAGGAAGCTCGGAGCCTCACTCTGCTGTGGCCAAGCTGCTCAACGTGCAGTGTCAGCTTCCCGCGTGACAGAAGCCCTGCTGTCACCGCATTTCCATGAGGGCTCAGTGAGGGGGTGAACACGGGGCTCCGTGCGCAGTGACCGCTCACGGTGTTGTCGTTGTTACTGTGAACTTCTGCCTTTCCACTCCTCATATGACAGCGCGCGAGAATGGAGCCTGGAGACCTGGTGACTTGCCTTAGGACGTAGTGAGGTGGCGCTGGGGCTGGGATCCGTCCCTTAGACTCACTCGGGAGTCCCTGTTCTTTCTGCTCCACCGGGCAGTAGAAAGTCTGGGCTAGGGACAGGGTTTTGATGTTTACCGTGGAATTACCCCCTCCTCTGCGAACCCCTCCTCTCCATAACGCCCTTCACCAGCCCTAAAGATTTTCTTCGGTTACCTGGTTCAATGTTTGTTGCCCACACGCCCGAGCATTCCCGTGAGAGAGGGCTTGGGTCGGGTAACTGCTGCATCCCCAGTGCCCTGAATCAGGCTGGGACTGCAGGAGGCGGACGAGGCAGGGCCCGCAAGTGCAGGCTTAGATCCTGTCTGTGGTTAAAATTTTGATATTTTGTCCATCATGGATATTTTTGCATTGATTTTTGTTTTGAATAGTACTGTATTAAAATATCGATGATGGTGATTCCCGAGTTTTGGGCACTCTCTTAAATTTTGCCCTGAGACGAGTGCCACCCTCGCCTCACCCTTGTCCCAGCTCTGTTGGGAACGGTGCCTGCCACGTAGTTACAGTCGGTGAAGATCTGTGGAATGAACGATGCCCTCCTCTGTATCAAGACTCATTTCCTAAGTGCCCAGAGAAGAGACAGTCTTCCAGTGGGTATTCAGGGCTCTGTGTGTGAAGGACGTGGAACCCCAGACTGAGTCTCTTGTGCTTGGCTCCATGATTAGGGGACAGCCGTGAGCTAAAGAAGAAGGGTGCATCCCTTCCGGGATCTGATCACGGAGCCACTCAGAACTCAGGTCTCTGAGCGTAATGGGAGAAGTGAAGGCGAGAAGTCTGCCAGTCTCTGAAAACCTATGCGGAGTTTCATGGCAATTAAACGCCACACCGAGTTGGACTGACAATCGTTAGCGTAATGAGGTCTGGCTGGGCGCCGCTCCCCCTGCTCCCACATGGCGCTCAACAGGGCTGAGCTGGTTAGCGTTCTGCCGGGATGCTTCTGATGCTCCATTGCAGTGAAATATCAGATCTTGCCTCTACCTGTGGCTTTATTTCCCTCCAAAGCTGATATTTCATGGAGATACACTCTTATAATTAAGGTGGGGCTGAGAAATAATGTCCTATATAATTTAAAATGGTAAAATTACCCATACCTCTTCCAGCCTCAGCTTTAAATCTTAGCCACCAATGACTCCCCTATTAATGGGCCTAATTAAATCCATTTTTCAGGACGTCTCTGGCAAATTCCATTTTAGCAAAACTGTAGGAAGTTCAATTTAATTTGTCTCTGCTCCCCAGGGCTGTCCTGTAAAAATGAGGACAGGGTGGATGCTCGTCTCTAGTGTCTTATGTTTATTAATTCCCTCAACAAATATTTATTGAGCACCTACTATGTGCATTGGCATTGAACTAGGGGAAGAAGAGGGAGCAGTGAAAAAATAATAAGGTTGCTATTCTTATGGCCAGAGGGGGAGGGGGGTCATTCATTCATTCAACAAACATGTACTGAGTCATCTAATGAGGGAGCCACTGTGGAAGGCTCTGGTGTTGTAGTGATGAAAGATGTCCTAGGAAGGTCACTACCTGTTAAGAGATGGCGGTACAGATAGTTAATATTCAGTGTGATAAATGCTCTGATGGGATGAAGCAGAGGAAACTCAGAGGAAAACTCCGGACTCAGACTGGGAAGTTTTAAGTGATAAGTAGACGTCATGCACGTGAAGCAAGGAGAGAGGAAGGTGTTGCAGGAGTGGGATGACCGGCACAGGGGCCACGGGGGAACACGGGAGCTGTGCAGAACTCTAAGCCATTGCTTCTTAGCTCTGGCTGCATGTTAGAATCGCTTGGGGGCTTTGAAAAAATACCAGTGCCTGTGCCTCACCCCTGACCGTGTAAATCATAATTTCTGGGGATGGGATCAAGGCACTGATATTTTCTTAAAGCTTTCCAGGTGATGCTAATAATTCAGCTAGGGTGGAGAGCTGCTCGGCTAAAGCATGCAAAGTGGTGGGAGGTGAGGCTCGACAGGTGGACAGGGACTGGATCGAGAAGGATCCTGGAGGCCTGTTAAGAGATCTGAACCTTACCTGAGGTCGTGAGATCGTGGAAGGGTTGCCAGCAGAGTGAGGAGGGACTCATATTTGCACTTGGGAAGGAACTGCTCTGCCAACAGTGCAGAGGAGGGGCTGGACTGGGGTCTCTGGAGCCAGAGGAACAGGTGAAGAGACTGATGCAGCCATCTGAGTACAAGAGGATGGTGGCCCGAGCCCAGGGTCATGACCTGGGGAAGGAGAGGAGAGATCTGTAGGAGGCTGGGTGGACAAGATTGAGTGGTGAACTGCGCATCCTGCACGAAGAAGGGAAGCAGTTTGAGATGACTCCAAGTGGCCCAGGTGACTGGAGGATGGTCGTGACATTAATCAGAGAGGAGCAAGAAAAGAATGGTTTGGGTTTAGGACATGTTGGAGAGATTTGATTGGCAGCTGGAGTGGAGATCTGCCACTTGGGACTGTGCTCTGTGGGCACAGAGCAATTGGGAAGTCAACTGTGACTCCTAATTGGAAGGAACCATCCAAGGAGAGTGTGCAACCTCAGAGTAAGAGGAGAAGAAGGCCAGGGGTGGTGGAGCCTTAGGAATCTCAACATTTAAAGAGCACTTGGAGTTTTGAGGAGCTGAGAAAGAACTTGAGGAGGAATGGCAGAGAGGTAGGAGGGAAAGCAGAGAGAGAGTGACGTCATGAAGCCAAGGAAGGAGAGAGTTCTGAGAAAAGAGTGGCAACGTGTTGAAAGCTGTGCAGAAGCCGCCTAAAATGGAAGACCATCCTATATGTTTAGGAAAAAACAACTTTGATGAGACATTGGGGGTAGAAAGCAGACTGCAGTGGGTTGCAGAGCAAATGGAACAGAGATGGGTATAGGTAAACTGCTGGTCCAAGAAAGGGAAGCAAGAGGTTGCACAGTACCCAGAGGAGATGTTGGATTGAGAAGACATGAGCCAGGACTGAGTGCAAGTAGTTTATTTTGGAGGTGATCCCAGGAAACACCAGTAGGGGAGTGAAGAAGTGAGACACAAAAGGTAAGGAAATCAATACAGGGTGCGCCAGCAGGCAAGTAATCACTGTGGGAAAATGGGGCTTAATCTCCCTGGGTAACTCTGGAAGACAGTATGGAACATTCACCTCGGTTACTCCCTATGAACGGCAAGGGAGCTGGGGTATTTATCCACCAGTTCCAACCAGTCATTGGTTTAGGGCTTTCCTGGTGGGTTGGGGAAGCATCAATTCCCAGGCTCCTAAAGCCCCATCCCCCTGGGCAGGAGGTTATGGCCTGCAGGCCAAACCCGGCCCATTATCCATTTCTCTAAATAGACTTTTATTGGAATGAAGCAAGGCCCATTCATCTACCTATTGTCTACGGCCACTTTTGTGCTAAATGGCAGAGTTGAGTAGTTGTGGTAGACACTGCATGGCCTGGAAAGCCTTAAATATTTATTATCTGATCCTTTAGTGATAAAGTTAAACCTTCTGGAACTTAAGAGGAAATATATTCAATTCTTTCTTGCTTTGCGGGGAGGGGAAGTGCGGGTCTGCGGGATTGCCTGTGGGCAAAGGAGGTGTAAGGACATGCAAATCCACGCTGCGCTCTGATTTCCAGCGTCCTGCTCCTCTGCCCCCGTGGCCCTGAGCGGACCAGACAGCAGCCTGCTCCAGGAAACAGCCATACCTCTGATAGCTTAGTCTGCTCGGGCTGCTGTTACAAAATACCAGGCGGCTCACACAACAGACATTTGTTTCTAGTAGTTTTGGAAGCTGGGAAGTCTAAGATCAGGGTGCCAGCGTGTGGGTTCCTCGTGAGGGCCTGCTTCCTGGCTTGCAGATGGCCAGCTTCTCAGAGTGGCCTCATCATGGGAGAGAGAGAAAGAGCGCGCGTGCATGCTCTGGTCTCTTCCTCTTCTTATAAGGACACTAATCCCATCACAGGGCTCCATCTTCATGACCTCATCTGACGCTAATCACCTCCCAAAGGTCCATGTCTTGATGCCGTCACATTAGGGGTTAGGGCTTTCCCATGTGAATTTGGGGGGACACACGTTCCATCCATAACACCTAACATCTGTCACCTTTCCACCTGTGCCCTCTCTCACGGCTCATGGCGGGCAGCAGGGCAGGGTGGGGTGGTCAAGAGCGCAGTCTGTGGAGTTAGGCGCACCTGAGTTCAAGTTCCCCGTAATCTGTGGGAAATCTCAGAATATCAGCGTCCTCAGTGAGAGAGCTGAGGGTAACTCCCACCTCCGTGGGTGGCTGGGAGGCCTCACGGGGAGTCACGTGTACAGTGCTTAGCAGCGGTTCGCACTCCAATAGTGAGCTCTCCGTTTAAGATGGTTACTACAAAATGAATGTGAGGAAACCACCTTTCTCTCCTTTGTAGGAAACCCACAAAACCCTCTTGCAAAGAGAGCGGATGGAATCAGCAAGTCCATATCCAGATCCCCCATCTCAATAATTTCTGCACTCTGGGCAGGTTACTTAATTTCAGAAAAGCAAAAAAAAAAAAAATAAAAAAACAAAGAACGAAAAAAGAAAAATCAGTACCTCCAAGCTTGCAGCCAATAAAACATCAGTTTCATCGTAACCGTGTCCACAGCATCACTAACAGTGTACTCGGCACGAGGCTGGGGAGGAGTTGGGGTAAGGGAGGCTCATAAAAATGGCTGATGCAGATATTAATGATTTAATCTGCTAACGCGGCGTGGCTGCCTCTGAGAATCCTATTCGTCAGCGTCCAGGAGCCCATGAGGAGGAGGCGCGGGGAGAAGCATCGCGGATAGCGCCGGGATGTGGTGCGAATGAAGATGAATCGTGGAGCACAGTATTGATCTGCCTTGCCTGGAACGGCCACTTTCTGTTTGGAAATATGGAAAGCAAATTAATGAATAAATGAGCTGGCTCAGTGAGCTGCGCCCCGCTGGGAGGCCTGGTGTTTAAGCCACATATGCCAACAGGCTCTGAGCAAATACAGGGAGGGAGGGGGGCTTTGCTGAGAGGGAAGATGTGGCTCTGCGTGGTGGTCTAGAACCCGCGCCCAGAGCGGCTCTGGAAAGCAGAGGCAGGTCTCCCGGGGTCAGGCTCCTGATGGCATTTGGCTCTGCCTCCTGCTGGCTGTGGGGCCTTGAAAATTCGTGTAATCTCTCTGAACCTGAGTTTCTTCATCACGGAAAGTGGGCGGGAAAGGATCAATGGGAGGATTCAACTAGGTCACCTGTATCCTATGCTGGCTCCACCTCTTACATGCTGTGAAATACTGGAGAAGTCTTCTGACTTCTCTGTGCTTCGAATTTCCCTTCTGTCGTACAATAACACCTATCCGTGGGACACCGTGGTGAAAAGTGGTAACTTTCATAACTACTCAACATTCAACAAATACTAATCACTTATTATGTGCCAATTACAGTTCTAGATGTCTGGGGTAGGTCTGTGAACAAAAGGGTAACATTCTTTCTCTCATAGGATTTATTTTTTTCCTGTGACTGTGCAAATGTCCCAGCACCTCTGTTAGAAGGACTCGCCCTCTTCCACTGAGTTGTCTTTGTCCCCTGTCAATAATCAGACGGCCGCACTTGTGTGTGGCTAACCTGGGTTTTCTATTCTGCCCTGTCGGTCCATGTGTCTGTCCCTCTGCTGACAGCACACTGTCTCGATGACCGCAGCACTACAGGAAGTCTCCAAAGTGGGTGGAATGAGTCCTCCCACTTTACTCTTCTTTTCCAAATTCTACTTTCTTTGCCTTTCCATATAAATCTTAGAACAAGCTTGCTTATATCTATGAAAAAAATCTTACTGGGATTTTGATAGGAATTGCGTTAACCCTGTATTTCAACTTGGGGGGAACTGACATCTTTATTACGCTGAGTCTTCCAATCCATGAACATGGTACATTTCTCCATTCAGTTAGATCTTTGATTTCTATCAGCAGCATTTGTAGTCTTCAGCATACAATCTCTGTCATATTTTGCTGGATTTATTCCTAAATATTTCATTTTTCTGAGCAATGGTAAATAGCATTTAATGTCAGTTTCTACTTGTTCGTTGCTGGTACATAGAAATACAAGGATCTTTGTGTGTTGATCTTGTATCCTGTGACCTTGCTGAACTTGCTTAGTTCTAGGAATGTGTGTGTGTGTGTGTGTGTAGATTCCTTGGAATTTTCTACATAGATGAAATCATGTTATCGGCAACAGTTTTCTTTCTTCCTTTCCAGTCTGTGTGTTGGAATCTATTATTATTACATCAGAAGTCCTACACCTGGCGGAGACTGGCCAATGGGAGCCCATGCTGCTCAAGGGGGGCTGCTCCTACCTGGCTGTGATCTTTAGAGATTCTGATGCGAGATTTTCTGATATTTAAATGTTGGTAAGTTTTTCAAATATTTAAACATCTTTCAGGGCAAAACAAACACACCTGTAGGCTGGACTGAGTTTGCAGCAGTTGGCAGCCTGGAATGAAACAGGTGTTCTGTAAACAGAAGCCTCTGCTCCTGCTGTCTGCTGTCTCCGGGGGTGGGGGCGGGGGGGGGGGGGGGGGGGCTTGGCGGATGTGTGGGAAGCACGTGCTATTGATTTGCCCCGATTTCCAGGACCAACAGGAAGGCTTGTGGGGACAACGGGTCAGCTGCCTCTGGAAGGTTGTCTCTGGGATTCTTGTGCTCAGAACCATTGGGCCGGATGCTTCGCTTTCTCCTTAGCAGCAGTCCTGATGTGCCTCTGGGAGGTAAGCTGGGCTGTGTGGCTGCAGAGTAGTCGGTGACAAGGGCTGATGATGAAGGGGGTGGAGTCAGGACCGGACAGGACACAACCTGGGAAAACTACAGTGAGTGGATGGTTCGTTTGGGTGCAAAATAGTAGATATGAGGGAAGTGAGTGAGTAAGTATTGAGCATCTGTGATATGATGCATATTATGCTGGTGCTTCCCTTCCTCCCTCCTCCTGTCCTTCCTTCCTTCCTTGCAACATATCTTCATCCAGGGCCTACTCTGTGCCAGGCCCTGTGCTAGGCACTCACCTCTCACTTACTCCTTACATCTTCCTGTAAGACAAGCATCATTCGCTCCATTTCACAAGCAAAAGGACTAAGTCTCAGAGACATTAAGTGACTTGCCTGCAGTCCCGATCTGTCCAACTTCAGAGACTGCTCTTTGAGCCACACGCACCTTGATATGTCTCAAAGGGCATGGCAAACGCCACTGGCGTATTCTGACAGTCTTTGCTTTCCCCAAGAGATCCAACCACGTGGGAGGAATGCAGCAGCAGGAACAGGTGACCGTTGCATCCATGAGTCAGGCAGATCATGACCCGATTTGTCTATAAAATGGCTTGAGGCTTCAGCAGGAGGATGACCGGGGACCAGCATCCTGCTACAGTCCGTCTACAAAGAGACAAGGAGGAATCAGGCAGTGCCCTCGTGTCCTGACGGCATTCTCATTGTGCTGTGATCGGTAGTGAAGGGAACCTGGGTGTAGGGCTAAGGGAGGCTTTGTCCCTGGACCTGGATGGGAGAGTTAACTCCAAGACCCACCAGCTGGGCTGGGCAGAGCTGCCGGCTCATGTCACACCTCAGTCAGACTTGACTGGGAGGTAGCTGGTTGCATCCGGGACCTGGCATTGGGGCTCTCTGGGGAGTGACGCCTTCTTCAGGCTCCTCCTCCTCCTTCTGATTTCAATTTGCTTCCTCATGGGTGACTAAGCAAACAGTAGGACCTGAAGGGAGGAGAATGACTTGTGGGAGAGTCTATTAATCAGGACTCTCTGGATTACAAGTGACAGAAACTCCAATGTGTAACTTAAGCAAAAAAAGAGTACTGATTGCTTTGCAAAGCCAAATGCTCCAGGGGATAGAGTCTGCCTTCAGGCATAGCTGGATCTAGAAGCTCAGACAATGTCTTCAGAATATGTCTCCATCTGTCGTCTCTACTTCCCTCTGCGTGGGTGTCTTCCTCAGGCTCTATTATGACTTTCAGCAGCTTTGGGGTCACATCAGCTCTAATTTCAGTGGTCCTGTGGAAAGAGATAGTCTCTGTCCCAGAGGTGCCAACAAAGATGCGAGAAATCAAGTCTTATTGGCCTGGCTTTGTTCATGTGCCTGTCTCAGAACCCATCACTGGCCAGGAGAGGTCTGGAATGAGCTGATTGGCCAGGCTTGGGTCACATGCTCCCCATCGGATTTGGTGGGGTGAGTAGGGTCAGTCTCAATTGAACCACGTGAACCAGGATAGGAGGAAGTGGTCCCCCAGAGGGAAATGGGGATACTGCTCCTTGAAGAAAACACATGCCAGACACAATCTGTTCTCTCCTGGAGGGAACAGGAATGTCGTCAAGGTCTGGCCTCGCAAGGACTGGGAAGTTGAAAATGTTCAGTGGTCTGGGGAGAACTTGGCAGCTTGTCTCTTTCCTCTGCGCATTCTGTTTTATTTTGCACGCTCTCTGAAGACAGGCTTTCTCTGTCTCCCTGCACATCACAGTCTTACAGATTCCTATCCCATATCTCCATCCGTGGGACAAGCCCACATTGGCAAGTGTGGGTCCCAAGCCCTGAGAGGTTTGCAGAATGTCTATGGGCATCCATCTGTCCTCTTCTGGCAGGAGTGCCTTGATTTTCGTTTGGAGAAGGCCTCCGTCCGCTCCTGCCACCAAGTCCACGCAGCTGAGTCAGGACCCTTCCCCTCCCCCGTACCCCAGCTCCAGGAATGAACCTGTGATCCAGGCAGGTGGACCAGCACATTCTGGCCCCTGGCCACCGACGTTTTTCGAGGATGCTCACATGAGCTGAGAAAGGTCCTCATCCGGGGCTTCTGAGGGAGACAGACTCTCTTTGTGCTGAGTTGCAAAGGGCAGGATGCAAGCCTGGAACTGTGAGAGGTCACGGCACCACTGAAGACTAAAGATGACACCGGCGGGGCAGAGTCCAGACGGAGTCCCCACAACATCTGTCTGAGCCCCTGGATCCAGCACAGCCTGGGCCTCCTCCCTCCTGGGATTTTCGATTACGTGAGCTCATATTTTCCCGTTCTGCTCAGGCCAGTTTGAGGAGGAGGTTTATCTTTGGCATTCCAGACCCTGTGAGTGTGCAGAGAGAGTCTGACTGACCCACTTTAATTGGCTTGTGGGTGTGCATGTCAGGGTCACGGGGTACAACGTGGCGGGTGGAGGGGCAGTTTCCAGGGTGGAGGTTTGTTGCCTGGGCCAGGCTTGCTGGTTTTGGGGACCATGAGCGGTTCAGGGCGTAGCTATGTCGAGAAGGTCAGGGAATGGCTGGGGACGCGGCAGGAGGCAGGCTGGGCAGCTGCTCAGAGAGAAGCACGGCTGGGAGGACCAGGCAAGGCTTTGGAGAGGCGAAGGCCCTGTGGGCGTGAGTGTCGAGGCCTCCTCCACACACACCTGATGCTCAGCGAGACTCATCCTAGCTCCGCCACTGGGGAGATGACGCCACACTGCCAGTGTGGTCAGGCCTGGCTCAGGGCCTTGATCGGAAATGCACCTGCAGCTCGAAGACCTGAGACTTGAGGACATGCCCCAGGCCTAGGATCCGACACGTCCCCGAGGATGCAGTGAGAAGCGCAGAGAATACCTGGCAGATAAGCCTGAATCCCACCACACCACAGCAGACACGCCCATGCATGTGAGAGGCCCCGGGGTTTCCCCGGCCCGAGCCGTGTGTCGGTGGAGCCCAGTCTGGTGTCCAGTGCAGTGATGGGACAGCTTTGAGTCCACCCTCACTCAGGATACCCCATTGCTGGCAAAGAAGTACAATTAATAGCCTTTTCATTCTGTCCCTTTCTCCTTCTGCCTGGGTGTCTGTATGGACAATTAGGAAAAGACAATTTAATGCTGAAGAAATTAATTGCATTTGCCAAATGGGCTTGACACACTCTACAGGCTGTTTCTCTGTCAACGTAACAAATGACAGTACTCGGAAAAGGAACATTGTGGACTGTTGACACAATCATCTCCGGCTTTGGATCAATGGTGATTTTTTGGAGAGGACAGGGGTGGGGCGCAGGGCATGGAGTTGACAAACATGGCCATCCTGGAAAGAGACCTTTGCCTCCTTGGTGCATCCTCCCTGAGGGTCACCGTCCACTAGCTCTGTCTTCAGTGGCGCCAGCCGCTCACTGTTGGGAGCTCACTAGGTGCCAGGTGTGTGGTACACATTATCCTTAATCTTCACCATGTTTGCACAAGGAAAGTGTCAGCATCCTCGGGTCACAGATGAGGAACCTGAGGTGCAGATGTGAAGGAATTTGCCTAAACTCACCCACCTGAAACCCGTGCCACTCCTGGCTTCTCACTCTAGAGTGTGTTGACTCTGGGTCGTTAGAAGTAAATACTCTGTCCCCAAATTGTGCATTAGGTTCAGGGAGGCCAGAGAGTGCCGCTGGTTAGGATCCCAGACTCTGGAGCTGGCCTTTCGGGGTTCAGATCCAGGTTCTGATACTATACTTGGGTCATCTTGGATAAACTGGGTCACTTCTCTGAACCTCACTTTCCTCATCTATAAAATGGAGAAAAGCACATGTACTTCCTTCTGGAGTTGTTGTGGCGATTAAAGGAGATACATAGGCAAAGCCCCTCATAGCCAGGACCCACCGCTTCACAGGTGTGAACTTATATTGCCCCTGGGAGGGGAGGATGGGTTGGCTCAGGGAGGGGCTGTCTGGGGCAGGGGAGCAGGGAGGGGGAGAGAGCAGCTCAGCACGCGGAGCGTCCAGGGGCTGTGGGGCGCTAGTTTGTCGTTCAGGAAATAGTCCCACCCCGGCCCTTGAGGTCAGGCTGGGTCATGGACTGCTTTCGGCCAGTCAAATGTAAGCTGCAGGGCCAGTGTGGGACTCTGAGCCCAGGCCTTAAGAGGCAGCCTGTATTTCTGCTTGCCACTCCGGGAGCCTCTAACGTATGCCCTGAGAAAGCTCTCCCTGGACAGTCACTGTCCCTTGAGCTCCGGCCTCAGCACGAGACTCGCGCAGCAGGACTGCTCTGGCCAGCTGGCAGCCCCAAAAGTGAGAGAAGTGGGTGTTGTTTCAAGCCCCTGATGTAGGTGAGGCTTGTTACGAAGCCTTTTAATGGCAGTAGCTAACCGATACACACAGAGAAGACAAGGTGAGTGGGTATGTGATCTTGTGTGCTCAGCATTTTCTTTTTTTAAGATTGGCCCCGAGCCAACATCTGTTGCCAATATTTTTTTCTTCTCCCCAAAGCCCCCCATGACATAGTTGTACATTCTAGTTGAAGGTCCTTCTAGTTGTGGCATGTGGGATGCCGCCTCAGCATGGCCTGATGAGCAGTGCCCTGTCTGCGCCCAGTATCTGAACCAGTGGAACCCTGGGCCGTTGAAGCAGAGTGCAAGAACTTAACCACTAGGCCACAGGGCCGGCCCCTGCTCAGCATCTTTTGGGTGGACTACCCCTCTCCCATTCTTGGTTCATGTGACCCCTGCCGTAGTCTTCTAACGAGTCTCCCTGGTCCCACCTCTGCCCCCGGCAGTCTATTTATCACCCAGCATAGAGAGAGAGCCTTTAAAACACACCTCAGATCAGGACACGGCCTTGCGCATACCTCCCTCACGGCTTCCCATGGTGTTCAGAATAAAATCCAGATTCCTCACCACGGTCTACAGGACCCTGCAGGGTTTGGTCCTGGGCTGACTCCAAGACCTCATTTTCTTCTACTGTTTCCCAGTACTACTGCTTAAAAATAGTGGCTGACCTGAGGAGGAGGTGGCCTCGGGAGGGGCGGGTCACAGTGGGATTTCTCTGAGTGGGATCAGCTGGTCACTGATTGAGTTTAAGACCGTCAGCTTATGAGCAGCTCCTCTTTCATCCCTGGGCTCGTTTCTTTTTTTTTTTTTTGAGGAAGATTAGCCCTGAGCTAACATCTGCTGTAAATCCTCCTCTTTTTTTTTTGCTGAGGAAGACTGGCCCTGAGCTAACATCCGTGCCCATCTTCCTCTAGTTTATATGTGGGATGCCTACTACAGCATGGCATGCCAAACAGTGCCATGTCTGAACCCGGGATCCGAACTGGAGAACCCCGGGCTGCCAAAGTGGAACGTGCCCACTTAACGGCTGTACCACTGGGCCGGCCCCCTGGGCTGGTTTCTTCACACCCTGCTGGGGAAGGGGTGTACTGAGGCACCCCCGCGCCCTTTATTTCAGTACTCCGGCAACTCAAGCCCTGCCTCAAACTTCCCCGGCTGGTGTTCTCCGGGAGGAGTGGCTGGGGCAGGAGTCCCACTGGGTCCCCTGTCCTGGGCGTGATGGGCAGTAAGGATTCAGGGTGGCATAATGGTGTCCCACTGTGCCCATCATCACAGGAAAATGAGCAGGGCCCAGAGAGGTGCCCTGCCCTGCCCCTGGGCAGCTCTTGGGGGGTGGTGTCTCATCCAGGAGGCAGAGTGCTGCACGGGGCCCGGGATCACTTGCTGAGTGATCTTGGGCCAGGCACGGTCTCTTTGGGGATCAATTTCTTCTATAAAATGTGTGTGAGGAGGTGTAAACTATACTAGATTGGCGTGTGACCCTTTTTCGAGCAATGAGCTCCTAAAAGAATCTGATACAAGGTACGGACAATTGCCCCAGAGGTCGGCCTATGTGCACATGTGCTTCGGTGGGTCACTGCGATTTTATATATAACTTTAGCAGGTTGTGAACTTCCTAAAAGCTTTTTAGGGACTGTGGGTCAAGAACTTCTGGACTTCATGAGGAGCAGCGTTGTGACTCCAAGCAAGGTATTTGGAGCCAATCTGCTTAAGATTGAATTTCTCTCCACCACTTCCTAGCGGTGTGACCTTGGCCAAGTTACTTAATGTCTCTGTGCTTCCACTTCTTCCTCTGTAAAAGGGCAGTGATAAAAATAATCCGTACCTGACAGAGCTGCTGAGAGGAATGGAGATTTTGTATATTTGGTACACAGCACATGCCTAGCACATGGTAAGTGTGTGCTCACAATTCACATGATCATTCAGATGTGACCAGCTGGGACTCAGGAAGCGTCTCTCTTTTTGCCTCTGGATAGCACCCTTTCAGCTTCTCTCTTCCTGTCTCAGGCCCTGCTGGGGACTTGTTTGTCTTTCCCCCGTCCCTTCCTGGCTCTAGGATGGGGTCTCACAGGAAGATGCCCTCCCTGACGCTGCCTCCAGGCAGGCACCCATGCGTGCTGCTTTGCAAATGCTGGGCCAGCAGATCTGAGACAAGGGGAGCTGGTCCCAAGCCTCGGTCCCTCGGCTTCTCTTCCTGTTTCACTCTCGTCGCTCCCTGTCTGCCCGTGGTCTCTGTCTCTAGATCTGGTCTCAGCCGCTCCCTCCGTCTCTGCCTGTGTCCCCCATGTCCGTGTAATTGTGATGGCAGCTGACAGGTGGAGGCCCCTGGGGCCGGGCCTGGTGCTGTGCTCTCTGATCGTTTATTCTTTAAATCCTCGTAACAGCTTTATGGAGTAGGCGCTGTTTTCTATTCATTTATGGATTTCTATCCATAAATCTTTATCAGGCACCTGGTATGATGCTGGGCCCTCGTCGGTGCTGAGGGTACCGTGGTGAGCACAACAGACAACACGCAGAGCCTGTGGGGCCGGTGTTGCAGCCTCCGGGTGAGGAAACCGAGGGTTAGAGAAGTTAAGGGACAGTCACTAGGAAGAGGGACGTCAAGCCTTTAGGCAAATGTCTCTAAAACTGGACTCGGGGCGAGAGCTCAGCCTCCGCGTGGGACGGCCCGGTCAGGAACGGAGGTCATTGGCACAGCAGGGGCAGCGGGATGAAGGCTCCGGGGCGGAGCGGTGCGTGGACGAGCGGCCCCGAGGCGTCACGTTCCAGTCCCGGGAACCTGCGAGCGTGCGCCCGTCCGTGGCGGGGAGGCCGGTGTGACTCAGCTGAGGATCCGGAGATGGGAGGTAGATTTTCCTGGGGTGTCGGGGTGGACCCAGTGTGATCTCAGGGTCCTTACAGGAGGGCCGGGGTGGGGGAGGGGGAGAGGTGAGGACGGAAGCGGGCCAGAGAGATGCTGGAAGCTGCCACGTGGCGGCCCTCGAAGCTGCAGGAACCAATGAGGGCAGGGGCCTCTAGGAACCGGAAAAGGCAAGGAACTGGAGGATGCAGATTCTCCGCGGGGGTCTCTGGAAGAAAGTGGCCTGCGCATGCGCCCAGTGAGACCCGCGACAGGCGTCTGAGCTCCCGAATGAACATGATACGTTTGTGTTGTTTGAAGCCACTAAGTTTGTGGTGAGCTGTTACGCCGCAGGAGGACCCTCACAGGACTGGCCGGGCCACATGAAGGAGGCAGGCAGGGGCCTCGGCATTTTCCTAGGAGCAGCAAGAGGAAGCCGGGAGACGCCTTCCAACACCTCGCTCACCACCCGGTCTGTGGGCACACTCCTACTTTCCATGTGACGAAGGTGAGAGTGTGGCCGAGCTGCCTGTCACCAAGAAACAAGAACCCCTTCTCAGTGACCTGCCCCTCCCCCTCAGCGTCCTCACTGCCTGGACGTCAGGAACAGTCCGTCCAAGGCGCTTTAGTCTTTCTTCCACACACTCCGTAACATCCGTCCAGGCTGTGTCTTGCCTCATTCCCAGGCCTCTGCCACGTCTTTAATATTTGTGACAGCAGTGCCCCGCTTCCAGGTGCCAGAGTCCGCATCGGGTCTTAATTGCTGTGTGATGAATTACCCCCAAATGTGTAGGCTTAAAACAAGAAACATTGTCTTCGTCTGTAGTCAGGGCTCAGGGGGTGGCTGAGCTGGGTCCTCCAGCTGAGGGGCTCTCTGAGGCTGCATCTCAGGGGTCCTCTTCGGAGCCCACTGTCGTGGTGGCTGGTGGCCTCACGTCTTTGCTGGCTGTCGGCTGGAGGCCTCGGTTTGGTGCCACGTGGACCTCTCCTTAGGACAACCCACGATATGGCGACTCTGTCCCCCGAAAGCTGGAGCTCTGGAGATGGAAATAGTGCCAGCAAGATGGAAGTCACAGGCGTTGGTAACTTGGTCTCAGAAGTGACATCCCACCAGTTTTGCTGTGTCCTGTTTGTTAGAAACCGGTCACTAGGCCTGGCCCACAGTCAGGGTGTCACCTGAGGGCATGAACAGCGGGTGGCGGGGTCACTAGGAGCCATCTCAGGGGCTTCTTATCACCAAAGGCATGCCAAGGTACTAGAGACCACACGTGAGGGGCTGAGTGGGTGCTGGGTCCATCTGCCCCTTGTTACGGGTGGAGAAACTGAGGCACAGCAGAAAGGCTAAGTAACGTGCCCAAGGTCACTCAGCTCCTGGCAAGTGGCAGAACGAGGCTTGGGACGAGGTTCCTGAGCCCCCCTCAGCCCCAGGCTCTCCTCCCTCTGCCTGGCTGGGGGGCTGGGGGACCCCCACCTGCTGGCCCGGTTTGGTTTCATTCTGCTTCCTCTCTTCCTCCCCCTCCTCCTCCTTTGAAATGTTCTGCCGGTTTCTGCCTTCCAGCTTCTCTTTCCCGCCGTGCTGTCTGCCTGCCTGTGATGCTGGCCTCTGGCCTGTCACCCTGTCCTCTGTGTCTGTCTCTCCCGGTCACTCTGTTGCGCCTCCATCACCAGTTCTCCCTCCGTCTCTCTGCCTTGGTCTTGCTCTTGATGTCCCATCTGTTCCTTGTTTCCTTGTCTGCCTGTGTCTCCGGATCTGTCGGCGTGTCTGTGGGTCTCTCTATCTCCTTATTCCCACCACTGTCGTCACATGTCTCTGTCTCCCTGTCTTTTTTTGAGCCAATTGCTTCATTTTTTCCCTCTGCCTACCTGCCTCTCTGTCTGTCCCTCTGTGTGTAACCGTGTTTTTCTATTTTATTCTGGACTCTGTCCATTTCCCTCCCTCTCCGGCCACAATGAGCTGCTTCTGGTTTTATCCAGTCTGGGAGGCAGTTTTGATTATTTATGATGCTATCACTTGTTAATCGCTACCTTTATAATAACATAAAAACAACAGGCTGTGAGCCCCTACCCCCAGCGGGCGGTGGCCCGCCAGCCCCGTCCTCTTGCCGTGCAGACCGATGGAACCTCCCGCTTCTATTCATCAGCTTCGACACTCATCTCCTTTGGAGACTGTCGGCTCCAATGTTACAATCACAGCAATATTAGAATAACAACTTAAAACCAATCATTTTTATGGGGACACACACAGTATAAAAAGACCTGCCTATCTGAGGACACATATAACATCAGCAGCTATTGCCCCATAAAGCTGTCAGTTAGAGAAACATCTCGGGAAGTCCTTGAACACCATCGCCCAAGTTTAACCAGGGAGTGAGGGCACTTTGCAAATCATTTTTCATGGAGGTCCGGAAAAGAAGCGTGAGCGATCGATTCCATAGGGAGACAATGGATTGAGTTAAATGGCTCAGGCCTGGCCCCAGTGGCACTTGGCATATGTCTCCTGAAATTACGGAGGATGCTTGGGAAGGGGCGTGGGCGAGGGGATACCCATGTGCGAGGCCTGGCAACTTCCTTTGGTTCCCATTCTAGGTTCAATTTCCCCGAATCACACTCGTAGATGAAGTTTTGTTGTTCAGATTTTTATTTGTAAGCATTCCCAGGGAAAATCAATAGGAAAGGGAAGAAGTGAGATGGAAGGGAAGGAGGCCAGGCAAAGGAGTGGCAGGCAGGATCAAACGCTCCCGTGAACTTGGGCGCAGGTCCACAGGGCAGCCCTGGAGTCAGTGTGGGTGGCACCTACTCATTGCACCAGGCCTGGGGACTGCGGCTGGAGTGTTTACTCCCCCACAGCCATTGGTTGGCTAAGGGCTTCCACGGGCCGGGGGAATATAAACCTGCAGCCCCTCCGGGCTCTTTCTGCACACAAGCAGAGGTAGTTCCAGCAGCCTGGAGGTGGTCCTCCAGCAAAGAGCGGCAGGTGCCGGCTGTGGGGACGTAAGGACCCTGGGAGCTCGTGGCATGAAAATGGTAAAGGGGACTGAAGGGGTGCATGCGGGGTGCTGACCGCTTGGCACGGTGCCCAGGCAGTGCGTGCATCCAGAGTCCCTTCGTTCCTGCCGCTCCAGCTCTCCCGGGGTTGGGGCGGAGGCAGAGAGGGATGGGGTTCTCAGGTCCGGGCACCCTTGGCTCTAGTCTTGGGGATGGTCTCTTACCTCCAAAGATCCTACTGTTCCTGCTCCTCCCTGAAGTTCCTGGGTGAGAGATGAGCATCTTAGGACGCAACCTCTCAACCAGTCGACCAAACCAAACCTTGACTTGTAAGATGGGGTGGGAATGCAGTAGCTTTTCCAGGGCAAAGGTTATTCTATACGATGCCTTTTGTGTAAGTTCGAGCAGGGGCCCCCTGCAGGGTGGATGCAGCACTGCTGGCACGTGGCATGGTGAGTCAAAGGAAACCTTCTTAGAGAAAAGCTGTCGTTTTGGACAGATTCAGCTAAGTGCCAGAGCATGGGGTGTGATGAGGGGAGGGATGGGTGGATTTCAGCCCTCGTTCATCTCATCTCATCTGTTGGGTACCAGTGTGCAGCGTGCACACTGTGCAACTGTCCAGGACAGCCCTGAGCTTTTAGCTGTGTGCTCGGCTCTACTGGGAAGGAAATGCGTACTGTGCACTGCATGAAGGCAGAGATTAGGTCAGAATTATTCACCTCTGTGTGCCCTGGCCCTAAATATAGTGTTTGGTACAAAGTAAGCATTCAAAAAATACTTGTTGGAGAAATGACAATGAATTTTAAATGCCTTATAGATTACTTGGCATATCACAGTCAAGAAATGTTTGCCAAGTGAATGAAGGACTACTCCTGTCAAAAGTCTACTGTGAAGGGCCAGCCTGGTGGCATGGTGGCTAAGTTCCTGCGTTCTGCTTTGGGAGCCCAGGGTTTGTGGGTTCAGACCCTGGGTGCGGACCTACACACTGCTTTTCAAGCCATGCTGTGGCATCCCACATACAAAATAGAGGAAAATTGGCACAGATGTTAGCTCAGCAACAATCTTCCTCAAGCCAAAAAAAAAGGAAGATTGGCAACAGATATTAGCTCAGGGCCAATCTTCCTCACCAAAAAAAAAAAAAAAAAAAAGTCTTGTGTGAACTTCCACAGCACCATAGAAGGGGAGGCAGTGTAGCATACAAGCTTGAGCAAGTCTGCCTGGATTCAAATCCCAGTCTTCCACTGATTGGCCGTGTGATCTTGGGCAAGTTACTTCTATTCTCTGTGCCTCTCTTTCATCTACTGTAAAATAGAGATGAGAAGAGGACCTACTTTTGTAGGGCTGTTGGAGGCTTAAAAGCGTTCTAGGTGAAATGCTTAGCACAGAGCTTGGCAGATAGTAACTCCTCAATGAATGTTAGCTATTTTTATCATCATCATCCCTGCTGACAGCCCCCTGGGGCTCCGTGCTGGTCCGACCTCGCTGGAGAACTGTGTGGCCTTCTGGGTGTCATGTTCTGAAAGAGGTTGTGACAGCCGCCTTGCCCGTGAGAGCCCTGCAGGAACTTCTCAACAAATGACTGTTGAATGAATAAAGTGGTGTCCCACAAAAGTTGTTCAGAGAGGGTGCTGTAGTGCAGATAGGAAGCTCGGTGTCTGTTCTCTTTCCAGTCTATTCATTGTGGCGTAGGCCTTATGTCTTGAGGACTTCACTCATTAAGGAAGCGCCTCAGTGGGGGGAGAGGGGAGACCTGCCCCCCACCCCCCCACCCCCCATGAGCCCTTATTGGATTTACCCGGTTGGCCCGACCCCATCCTCCAGCAAAGGTTCAGAGATGCGCCTGTGATCCATTTTGGGCCAGTGAGATGAGCGAGGAGGTTGGCTGGAGGTTTCTGGGAGGAGCCACCTGCCCACACGGGCCCCTCCTCCCTGCGTGAGGAAGCCTCTGGAAGGTGGGGCAGTCCTCTTGTCTGCAAGGGGTCCACCCCTGGTCCGGAGCAGCGTCTGTGGGAGGCAGGGAGGATGGCGGGGCCGTCCCGGGTGCCTTGTCGAGCCCCTGGGTCTCTGCCTCCGAGTCGCTCTCCTGAAGGCCCGTCTTGTGGAGAGCTGGGAAAGGTGCTCTGAGGGAGGAGCAGAGCCCCTGAACTGGAGTCAAGGCGGCCAGTGTGATGGCACAGCCAGTGAGAGGGAGGGCATGTCCCACTGGGCCTCTAAGGCTGCGCCGAGGACTGCGGGCTCTCCGAGGGCACTGGGAAGCCACTGGAGGGTTCAGAGCAGGACAGTCACGTGATCTACGTTATATATGTATATATTTTTTTTTCTGAGGAAGACTGGCCCTGAGCTAACATCCACGCCCATCTTCTTCTACTTTATATGTGGGATGCCTGCCACAGCATGGCTTGCCAAGCGGCGCGTAGGTCTGCCCCTGGATCCAAACCAGTGAACCCCAGGCCACCGAAGTGGAACTTGCGACCTTAACCGCTGCGCCACCAGGCTGGCCCCTACTTCATAGTTTTAAACGACCACTCGGGCTCCTGGTGGAGAATGCATTCTCTGCACCTGCACCCACTCTTCGCCCTTTCCTCCTCTCACCGTAGAACAGGTGTCCTATGACCCGTCCCAGGCCCTCTGCTCGGGCTCTGGCTCATCACCCCCGCCTCGCCAGGACTCTGCTCCTGGGCGGTCACTTCTGGAGCATGTCTCTCCTCTCATTAGTCATCAGAGTGTGCATGTGTGTGTGCATTTGCCTTGTGCTATCTTGTTCATTTCTTTTCTGTGTATTTGTCGACAGAGAATATGTCCCGGGGAGCCTTTGGTGGGTTTAAGTGTTGGCTCCAGTTCTTCACTCCTATCTTCATCCTCTGCCTGGCGCCTTTGAAGCTCCATGCGTGGGGATGGGGCATGCGCCTCTGTCCTTTGGCTTTGGGACTTGCTTCGGCCCGAGTGACAGCGTGCCAGTTCCCAGCACAGTCTCGAGAGGACCTGCCTGTCTGCCTGTTCTTTTTGCTTGTCGGCCGTCACCACACCCCAGAGAGCAAGGAGACAGAGATCTGAGGAGCAGACCCTGCTGACCACCCAGATCTAGCCTGTGGCCTGCAGCCTAGCCAGTGGAGCCCAGCCCGGGCCCCTGTGGCCCTTGGCTTTACAGCCATAGTTGATTGATGCAGTGACATAATCAGCAGGTTGCGAAGTGTGAGTCTCTCTCTTACTGCGTCACTACAACCCACTTTTCCCTTCCACCAGACTACCAACATTGCTGGCTCCTGTGTACGGCTCCAGAGAATCTTATGCACGCGAGCAATCCCATATGTTTGTGATCACACCATGCACTATTGGGTACCTTCGTTTTCTTCACCTTGTATATCTTGGAGAGCATTTCGTATCAGCACACAAAGATCTTCCTCCGCCCTCCTGTGGCTATATGGCATTGCATTGGGTGGATTTCCCATAGTTGATGTAAATAGCCCCATACCGATGCACGTTTGGGCTGTCCAGTATTTTAAAATTTCAAAGGAGGCTGCCGTGCATGTACGTAATTCCTACACATGCAGGTGTATCTGTGGCTTAGATTTCCGGAATCAGAATTGCTTGGTCACTGGGCACGTGCACTTCTAGTGTTTCCGGATACAGCCACACTGGTCTTCATAGAGGTTGTCCAGTCGACGCTCAGGCGTGCTCAAGTCTCTCCCATCTTGAAAAAAACCCACAAAGAATCAAACAACAATAACAAGAGACCTCAAACAACTATCCCGTCATCACTTCCTTTAACTTTGCCCTGTCACTTACACTTCTGGAAAACGTGTCTACACTCCCTCTGTTTCATTCCCCCTCCAGTCCGTCGTCTTCACGCCTCCGCCAGCCTGTTTCTCTTTCAAAGACCATCGGTGACTCTCTGTTGAAAAGTCCAGTGAGCACAGTTCAGCACTGATGGGACCTTTGTTTCGTGTCACTGAGAGCCGCTCCCTCCTTGAATGTGCGTTCTCTCTCTCTCTCGCTGGAGAATATTGGGAAATCCTTTGGTGCCCTCGATAGAAAACTCCGAAATGTTCCATGGGAGGGTTTGCAGAGGCCATGAGTGGCCTTGATTGTTGAAAACACTGTATTCACCATTCAGCCAAGTTGCTTGAATGGTGTATTGGGAATAAAAGACCCTGGGTGTGTGAGGGTGGGTGTCCCCCCACCCTGGCGCCCACCCAACTGGGTGTCCTACAATTTAGTTCAATTCTAACACTGTCTCTCCCGGGACAGCATCCGTCCCGCAGGTCAAGACTAAGTCCTGCATGACTGCCCCCTTCCACCCCCACCCCCTTCCCATCACTTCAGAGGCCACTCACAAGTCCAGGTTGTCACCTGTGCTTCTGACCAGCTGGCTGTGAGTCAGAGGTTCCCAGAACTCCATCCTTGGGTTCGATGAATTTGCTAGAGTGGCTCACAGAACTCAGGAAACCCATTTGCTCAGCAGATTACTGGTTTATTGTAAAAGGATACAACTTAGGAGCAGCCAGACGGAAGAGATGCACAGGGCAGGGCATGGGGAAAGGGCACCGAGCTTCCGTGCTCTTTGTGCTGCCCTCTCCCCACCTCCACGTGTCCACCAGACTGGAAGCTCTCTGCACCCGGCCCTTTTGTGTTTCTATGAAGGCTTCATTGCATGGGCGTGATTGGCCATCCCTGCCACCTCCAGCCCCTGTCTCCTCCGGGGAGGTTGGGGGGTACTGACAGGTCTAACCCTGTAATCACATGGTTGGTTCCCCTGGCAGCTGGACCTCATCCTTGGGTGACCTAGGGGCTTCCCAAAGGTTACCTCATTAACATAACAAGAGACACATTGCTCTCATCACTGAGGAAATTCCGAAGGTTTTAGGAGCTCAGTACCAGAATCTGGGTTGGAGAAAACATATACATTTTTTTGTCCTAAATCAGAATATCCCAGGGAAATACTTTGAATATTCAAGTGTAATGAGGTTAATGGATAATAAGATGGGGTTTCTCTTCGGATGGTGCCAAAGCCTCTGGGCGGAGCCTGAGGTCTGAAACGTGGCCTAGGCCAGCGCTTCTCAAACTGACACACAGACTGTCACCTGGGGATCTTGTTTAAAATGCAGATTCGGCTTGAGTGGGTCTACGGCGGGCCTGAGACTCTGCATTTCCAACAAGATCCCGGGACCATACTGTGCGTGAGGGTCAGTGTGGATGGGATGGGCTGGAGAAAGCAGTGTTGGAAATCAGTCGAGGTCACTGTCTCTTGACCATGACTTTGGTCTCGGGATCAGTAGCTTAGCACCTTGGAGCCTCCCCAGGGAGCTAAGTACAGCAACCCAAGGACCTTCCCCTCGGCCCTGACCACAGCCAGCCATGACCTTAAACAGACTGCAAGGACTGGATTTGGGTTCCCATCTCCCCTGAGGCTGTCTGTGTCCAGGCCAGATCAAGGTCAACCCCACATCTCGGGGATCCTGGGACTTCTTGAGAGTTTCTGGAGCTGAGCAAACAGGCGAGGAAAATTCCTATTAGCCTGCCTTCCTTCCCCTCCTTGACCTGTCTTGCATAGACAGGGATCCAGGACCTGGAAGGTGAAAGCCCTCTGAATGCAGCCGTGTCCATGGCTGTCAGGCTTGGTGCCTGAGCACGTGGGCTGTGCCGCACAGGCCCTGCCAGCTGTGTGACCCTGGGCAAGTCACTCAGCCACATCCCGCCTCAGTTTTCTTGTCTGCATATTGGCACAACAATGATACCTCACAGGCTTGCTGCGAGTAAATTACCTGACTAAAGGAATTAACACAGAACAGCACCCCAAACATGCTAAGCATTATCTATCTGCTAATGATAGTAAAATAATGACAATTCAAACTCCCCCTCTCCCTTTTCACTGCATACGTGTTCCCCTGCATATGCAATCAATGCTCACATTCCATCAAGTCTACCTACTAAATTTTAATAAATCATTCCGTGTATTTCCAATTCTTCAAATACCACCCTCGTTCAGATCACTGGGGAATGCACTTTTTGTTCCCTATTTTGTTCTCTGAGCCCAGTACAGACTTTGGCACATAGTAGGTGCTCAGGAAGTACTAGAAGAATGAACAAATGAATGAATGAAACAAAGATCTGCTTTCCAATCCTGCACCTGCTTCCTGCTAGCTGTGTGGCCTCTGGCAAGTGAACAAACCTCTCTGATCCTTCACAACAGAGTTGTGAAGATTAGATGAGATAAGAAATGTGAAAGCTTTGTCCTAGTTGATGTTTACGTAATGGTGACAACAAGGTGTGTGCGTCCACAGGCTCTGTCCTGGTCGAGTCTGGTTGCTCCAAACACGAGCATTTATCGAGCACCCTTTGTGTTTCTAGACACTGTGCAAGGCACTGGGGACACAGCAAATACCATCCTGTGTCCTTGGCTCTAACTGAAGTCATAGTGACCAGCCTCTAACAACTGCTCATGGGCTCTTTTTCCGGAGATGGCAGAGGGACGCTTCTGCTTCCCTGGACCATGGCCGTTGTGACAGCCTCTCTCTGAAACGCCTCTGGCCTTACCTGCTTCCCCTTCCTAGCTCGCTGCCTTTGTTTTTATTTTCTGAACCGACCAAGCAGTCTGCCCTTTACTTGTTTCTCCTGCCGGAGCCCCGCTGGTACCAGAGGCCGGCCTTCGACGGGGAGGCAGGCGGGCTGGAGGCAGCTCGCTTCGTTTCCCAGCTCAGCCGGGAGCTTTGCGGGCACGTCCTCAGGAGGGCAGGATGGAGCCTCCCTGGGAAGCTGGGGTGCAGGCCCGAGTTGGAAAGGGATTTTTTAAAGGGAAAAACCAGTCAGGACAGGAACGAAGTTTGCAGGTGGGAGATGCCTGTCCAGGGAGGGTGCAGTGGGTGCCCTGGGGAACGTCCAGGAGGAGGAGGGGCAGGTGACAGCAAGGGACAGCTGGCGCTGGGGCCTCAGTGTGGGGCAGATCTGTGCGTGGTGCACGTCTGGGCGCGGTTGGCGTGTCGTTCCCTGTCTGTAGCGTGTGCTGGGTGGGCACAGCTCTGAGCTCACGTGTGGTGTGATTCCTGTGGTGTGAGCCCAGGTGAAGCTCCTGGGCGCTCCGTGTGGCTCTGATGGCAGGGTTTCTCCTGAATGTCTTCACTCAGTCGTGTGGGCAGCCAGCAATCTCAGAGTGCCACCTGCTGCACCAGGAGCTGCGATATAGGGGCGGAGGGAGGAGGGAGAAAGAGAGAGACACGTGTCTGCTGCCCTCCCAGAGCCAGGGTTGAGTTGGGGGACAGACATGGACCAAGAAGTGACAGGAATAAATGTGAAATTGCACTCAGGTCCGGTGCGGTGAAGCAGAGCCGGTCGGCCCTGCAGGGCATGTGAGGGGAGGTCTGTGTGAGCCGGCAGTCATGCACTGAGATGGGAAGGGCGAGTGGGAGTTATTTAGGTGAGAGAAGACGGATTTGAGTTATCCTTGTTTTTTATTTTTATTTTTGGACCTGAGTTGCACAGAGGTGAATTAACCGCACGCCTCAGTGTGTGGCAGGCTGACATCAGTGGTCCAGGCAATTGACTTAGCATCTATATTTTCCCTTTATTGCCCGTCTCTCCTCCCATTTCATTGCTCCCCAGGGGCAGCCACTCTAATATATTTTAAATGTGTTCTTAAATAAGTATCGGAGAAATATATAATGTTTATTTTCGAGCATGTGTGTTTTCTTTTTTAATTACAAAAACAGCACCATGCTATATTTTCCCTCAACACTATGTATCAGAAACCTTTCCAGGCTGCTTTTTGCTTACTCGTTTTACTGCATCTGACTGCTTCTTCGGGTCGGTTCCCCTGGCGCTGGGCACCTACGTTTGCTCCACCCCTGTTACCGTGAGCAAGGCTGTGATGAACATTCTCACGTGTGTCTCTGCACGCATCTGCGTGACAGTCTGGCTTAATTTGGACTCTGAAAGCAGAACCTGAGACAAAGATTTGGGCAGTTACTTCCCTTAGGAGGTGATTCCAGGAAGCACAAAGGAGGGAGTAGGGCAGTGAGAGAGGGGATGGAAGCATGTCAGTGAGTGCTTTGACGAGCTGTGCCACCCACAGCTTACTATGTGGGGACCTTGGAACCACTGGAGGTTGTCCAGAGTGTGCCCAGTGGGGATAGAAAGGCCTCGGTGGACAGCAGGTCCCGGTCCTGGCTCTTGGCTTCTGTCCCTGCTCCTCTCGTCCCTCCCTTCCTCTTTCTTTCTTCCTTCCTTCCACCAGGCCCTGTTCTGCACTCGAGGAGACAACAGCAAACACGCACGTGAGGCCTGCTCTCCTGGGGGTTCCTTTCTGCTGGGGAGATACAGAACACTGACAAGTGAATTAAGGTGATTTCAGACTGTAAATGTGCTATGAAGACAATAAGACGTTGTGATGGACTGGAGAGTGCAAGGCACGGGGGTCCGGGTGGGCAATTCAGATCTGGCATTCAAGGCCAACCTCGCCTTTCTGAGGAGGTGACCTGTGGGCTGAGGGGAGAAGGAGCCAGCCATGGAAGGGTCTGGAGCCTTTCGGGCAGAGGGAACAGTAGGGCAGAGGCCCTGAGCTGGGAACACACTGGTTCTGTTTAAAGAGTGAACAGGTGAAGAGGGGCGTGGGGGGGAGGGAGGCGAGGCGAGCTGACAGAGGTGAGTGGCAGCCAGATCATACAGGACCTTGCGGTCCACACAAGGAGTTCCCAGACAGGACTCACCTGCCTGGAGAGGCCAGTGATCACCGGGCTGACGTAGCCTTCTGGGAAATCCCGGCATTCTTCCTGACTACGTCCCAAACAGTCCTAAAACCTCACCCAGAAGGTCATGGAAGGTTATCTCTAAGAACAAGAAAATACCTTAGGAGAATCTGTTGTCCAGCCTCTGGTTAACGCCAGAATCCTGCTGTGGCATCCTTCAGAGGCTGTTCCACCTCTGCTCCCACACCGACAGTGAGAGAGGAGCTCATGCAACATCCATTTCTGTCATTTAGGACTCTTTTGGTTGTGAGGGGCAAGAAATAGACCAAAGGTTGCTCAAATGTAAAGGGAGTTTGTGGGCTCACTTAACAGAAGAGACAAGGAGCAGCTTCAGGCATGACTTGATCCAGATCCTAGGTGATGGTCAGATTCAGTCTCTCTCCCCGTCACTGAGCTCTGCTTTCTCTGTATGGGTTCCATCCTCAGACTGCCTTTCTTTCCTTGGAGCAGCATAACACAGCTCTCGTCCCACACTTGAATGAAAGTCTTGGGCCCCCGTGCGCATCCCTGCCTCAGTCACCTTGGCCACCTGATCGGCTGGGAGCCCCCGGCATCGTCCGCTCTCTTACACCTGCTGTCTAGTAACGGATTTCTTTTCTCAGTCTCCAGGCAGACGTGCCTTGCTTGTATTGTAGCAATTTTAATTTAGGCCCAAAGGTTATGCTTGAAGAGTGTGCCTGATTTTTAGCAAGAATGTATAGAGAATCATAGGCTACTGCGGCTGGAGGTGCCGCGTAGGAGGGCTCTGTTTTGATTTTTCTGATGCTGCCCCAGGGTGGGGCGTGGGGTGCCTGGAGCAGCCTCGCGAGCATGAAGACACAGACTTTCCCCCCGCCTTTGCTGGTGTGGTAGTGGCCACAGTTGTTTCTTCTGTAGTGTCTGCCTGCAGTGGCGTGCTTACTGTCCTGTCCACATGCTTTCCATCTTGCTCGGCTGCCCTTCCCTTGTCCTCTGGCTGCAGACATCAGGCTTTCCTTCGTGCGCGTTTTTGTGAGACTGTTGGCTTTTCCAAGCTTCTGCTTTCTCCGGCTCCGAGTCTGAGACGGACGAGGCAAAAGAAACCCAAGCAACGCACCCTTGTGAATTTCCTTGGGTCCCACATGCCCTGCCTGGCCTGCCTTCTTCTCCTCTTTCCTCGTCTTCTTAGGTTTGTTTTACTTACCTTTTTTTAAAAAAGAAAAATTTTATTGAAGGGCGGAACCATTTTATTTCTTAACACAGCGTTAGAAACACAGTTTTTGTTCAAAGAACTATTTTTCGATTGGATATTAACATGATTGTGAAAAATATTATACTCACAAGAATGAGACAATAATATTAAAGGAAATAGAATTTTGCTGGAGAGTTTTCTGTGCTTTACTTTTTCATTTATGTAGATTAATAGCATTTAAAAAATTGAGGTATAATTGACATATAACATTATGTTAGTTTCAGGTGTATAACATCATGATTCAGTATTCGTTATGTTGTGAACGATCACCACAATAAGCCTAGTTAATGTCAGTCACCCACACATTGTTACACATTTTTTTTCTTGTGATGAGAACTTTTGAGATCTACTCTCTTAGCAGCTTTCAAATACGCAGTACGGTATTGTTAACTGTAGTCACCATGCCATATATCACATCCTATGACTTATTTCTTTTCTAACCAGAAGTTTGTACCTTTTGACCCCTTTCACTTGTTTCGCCCAGCCCCCCACTCCCTCCCCTCTGGCAACCACAAATCTGTTCTCTGAATCTATGAGCTTGGTTTTTCTCTGTGTGTTTTGTTTTGATTTGTTTGTTTGTTGTTTTATTTAGATTCTGCATATAAGTGAAATCCTATGGCATTTGGTTTTCTCTGTCTGACTTATTTTACTTAGCATAATGTCCTCAAGGTCCAGCCAAGTTGTCCCGAATGGCAAAATTTTAGGTTTGTTTTATGTATAATTTCCAGGGTTTTTGTTTGTACTCAGTGGGAGGGAAAGGGGAAACCACACCTGCTACATCTTCCCGGAAGAAGAAATGTGGTTACCACATCTTTTGAATATTTGTCTCTTTCTTCCATTGGCCCCAGTCTGGCTGTTGGAGTGATCCCAAACCAATTCAGCCATCTTCTCCATGTTAGCTCTTCAAATACCGGGAGACTGTGGCCACACCCCACCCCCTCTTCAGGCCAGAGACTCCAAGAATTGGCAGTAATGGCTCAAGGCTCGTCAGTGTTCCAAGGCCGGCCAAGCGTGTGTTATGTAGGTCACCTGATGTCTGTCTATGAGTGTGGAGAGGAAGAACACAGGTACTGGCTCTGTCTCTTTTTGATTTTTTCATGTAATTTTTTATGTATTGTCTGCCCCTGTCTCCCTTCTGACCTCATCTCCTCCACCTCTTGAACCAGACCCAATCCATTCCAGCAACACTGACCTTGAACATCCCAGGCATATTTCTACCTCAGGACCTTTGCACATGCTGTTGCTTCTGGATGGAAAACACTTTCTGCAGATATTTTCCTGATCCCTTCCATTGATCTTATTAATAGAGAATGTCTCTGACCACGCTATACAAAATACCCGCCTCCCCCGACAGTCTCTTTCCCTTCCCCTGCTATATAGTTCTCCAAACACTTAACACCATTTGTTATGAACTAAATGTTTATGTCCCCCCAAATTTGTATGTTGAAATTCAACCTCCAATGTGATAGTATTAAAAGGTGAGGCCTTTGGGAGGTAATTGGGTCATGAGGGTGGGGCCCTCATGATGGGGTGGGATTAGTAGCCTTCTAAAAAGAGAAGGAGGCTCGA
This sequence comes from Equus quagga, assembly GCF_021613505.1. Classification (NCBI taxonomy): domain Eukaryota; kingdom Metazoa; phylum Chordata; class Mammalia; order Perissodactyla; family Equidae; genus Equus; species Equus quagga. The sequence continues at coordinate 20,642,366 of NC_060273.1, read as the reverse complement.
GCTGGCTCTCTCTGCTCTCTCCCAGGTGAAGAGACAACAAGAAGATCTGCAAACCAGGCGGAGGGCTCTCGCCAGACACCAGATCTGCCGGCACCTTCATCTTGGACTTCCCAGCCCCCAGAACAGCCTCCAGAATGTTTGTGGTTTAAGCCTCTCAGTCTGTGATTGTATCAAAATAACAAATTATAGCAGCCCAAAGAATGAAGAGAGCCTCCGACAGACCAGCACCTACTGGTTTGCTTATTTCCTGTCTGCCTGCCCTCCTGGAATCAAGAGGGCAGCGCCTTGGTGTGGAGCGCCTGGAACAGTGCCTGGCACATGGGGCACACCCAATCGACATGGACGAAGGGATGAATCCTTCATACCTGGCACCATGCTGGACGCTGGGGATGTGAGCAAGCGAGGTACGGTTCCTGCAGTTGGGAACCCGCAGGGCTGGCGTGGAAGCTGCGTGAGGCGGGCAAGCACGTGAGTAAATAATTGCAGTGAAATGCCACGAAGGAAAAACAGAGGGTGCTATAAGAGCATCAAATAAGGGGCATCCAACTGATTTTTGGGTTTCAGTATAGGCTGCCCTGGAAACATTAAGAATAGGAATTAGGCTGGTGTATTGATAAGATTATTGATACAACTTATTTACACAAATTATATATATTTGATTATAAATACAAATGTATACAAATTCTTCATCTGGCATTTATTGAGCACCTACTGTATGCCAGGCATTGCCTTCAGCACTCTATCTTCATTATCTCATTTACCCCGCAGAGCCACCCTGTCCCGGAAACCGCCAGCCTGAAATCGGGCCTCAACTTTGCCGTTTCTGACCGCAGAGGCGTCATTGAACTTCTCTGTGCCTTGTTTTCTCCACTTAAAAAATGATGATAAACAATAGCACTTACCTCCTAATTGAAGGAGTTATTATTTTTTTCATTTTCTATATGGGGAGATTGAGGCTCAGAGGGAGTAAACAATTTGCTGAGATCCCAGGCGCAGCATGCGACCCGTTGTCCGCCTGACTCGTGAATTCTCATTCTCCCAGTCAGTGCATTATTCTACAGAAACACCTCGCCCTAATCTATTGCTCTAATATTTATAACAACGCAGCTACAATTCATTTTTCTGCCGCTTTAATGAATCACCTCCTGATACTTTTGATTTCTAAGAGCAAAATGCCACCTCGCTTTCCATTATTTGCCTGAGCCCGAGGAGCCATCCCCAGGTCTTCTCTTCGCCTGGCTGTTTTTTTTTTTCTCGCATGCCTTATGGCCCATGCGGCCTGATATACAGCAAAATGGGTTTGTGATTTAGCGGCAGAAAAGGTTAACTCTAAATAATGGTCAGAAAGTTAAAATATAGAGCCAGAATGTTGCTTTAGTTTTTATAGGTTTTAAATAATTTCGCCTCCTTCCCTGAAGGATTTAGCATAATTCAATGAGAAAATTGCATTCAGATCCTGTGGGCTGCTCTGACGTGACTGAATTGCAATGAGCAGAAGAGATGCAAAGTGTCTTTCTGGCAGTGAACCTGACTGAGCCATGAGCTCAGGGAGCTGTGACCCTGGGGAGCGTCCTGACTCCCCCAGACTCCCGGGCCTGGTCCTGGGGGTGGCCAGCTGGCACGGCAGCGGCAGGTGTTCTTCCTGGAGGAGTGCGAGGATGGCACACCTGTAGAAGAATGCGCAGGACCAGTGCAGCCCAGAGAAAAGTCTGGTCTTCTCACATCTTCTGTGCTTTCAGCTCTGCACCGCCACCTTTGCAGGAGTGGTTAGATCTCATCCTTGCCATTTACAGATGATATGAATTAGGCTCGTGTCTGGCTGCGATGAACAGAAAACCTCACTAACATGGCTTAAAGAAATTGGGATTTATGTATTTATTTATTTTTGTAACAAAAAAATGTATAGGCACTCCTGGACTAGTGCACAGCTCAAAGATGCCATCAGGGACCAGGCTCTGCTTTCTGCTTGTAGGCATTATTGTCATGCAGTTTGTGAGTCATGGGGTTGGTGTGAGGATTAAATTGGGTTAATATACATGAACTCCTTGGTATAGTTCTTGGTATGTAGCAAATGCTATATAAGTGCTTTTTTAATCAAGGAGCTTATTTCAATCTGATTTTCCACTAAATGGATCAGGAACATTTTTCCTATCAATAAACAGAGATCTGCATCATTGTTTGTAATGCGTGCATTATGCTATGGGCTTCACATTTTTGTTTAACGGATCCCCTATGGTTGGATAGCCAGGTTATTTCCAGTTTTCCTTATTCATAAATCTTTGTACACCAATCCAATGATTTCCTGGGGAAAAATTCCCAAATGTGTAACTGCTACGATAGTGCCACTGTGTGTGTGTGTGTGCCCCTGCGCACTCATGTGTGTGTGGTCAGAAGAGGCTGGGGCAGGTACACAAGTTACTGATGGTGTGCTCTCCTGTTTGAGCTCTTGGCCTAAAATTTAGCTTGGGGTTCTGAAGGGTGTTGTCCCTGCCCTGAGCTCACACCGAGGCTGGCGTGATTCACTGCGGTCAGGAGCCCATCCCCGCTGCTAGGTGTCTAGACTTCTTGGAATAGGGTGTGGCCAGCCCCATCTGCTCTCTCCTTGGATTTTCTCACTCCAGCACCTCAAAAATGAGGGTCCCAGTGCCCCCAAAAGTTGTGTCCTTTAACGGATTTGCATCCAACGTGTTCCGAAGCCAGGTGATGTAAATTAGTAGACGTGACTTTTTCATAGGTGAACCCTTGACAATAGTAACAGCTAATATTTACTGAATGAGTGCCGTGTGCCGGGTACTGTACTAAGCACTTCACAGGCATTGGATAAACACAGCGATCTCAGGAAGGAGGTAATATCGTTAGGACGGTTTTTCAGATGAGGAATCTGAAGTGCAGCATGGCTAAGTACTTTGTTCAAAGTCACGGAGTGAACCCCAGAGCTTGGCTTCTTGACCCCTGTGTCCTCCTGCTGCTGCTCTAGATGACCACGCAAAGCCTGGCCAGACCGCAGCCCTCAGTCTCCAGCGCCTTACACGTCGGGGAATCCTGGGAGACACCTGCACCGTGTGATCCCTGCATGTGGACACGCTCCTGCTGCATCCCCCTAGTCCAGTCCTTGTAACTTACACACTCAAAATGCTACTTTTTACTGGACATTCTAAGGAGGATGCTGTGTTTGGGGAGTTTTAATCTTTTTTGAAAGGGATATTTTGGCATTCACCTATGTCAAATGAAGTCTCTGCGTGCTGTGTGAAACATCAACCCCCTGTGACCCAGCGTCACTGCAAGAGTCCTTCCCTGTGGGCGTGCCTCAGGATCCCATCACGCAGAACCCCAGGGCCCCACCCAACCGGAACCGGGCAGTGCCCTGATTAGCCGCAAGCCACATGTTTTTGGCGAACACAATGATCATAACTGGGGAACTGAAAGGTGGATGTTAATACACGGAGATTCTGCACAACGTAAATCAATTTAAGAAGTGATTTACTTGTGGTTAGTGACTAATGATAAAATGATAAGATTATGCTGTAGCAGAGATGGCCAGTTACTTTCAGACATTGTGCGTCCCTTTGCAATAGCGTGAGCTTGTCTCTGGGAAGCAGCTGGTTCTTTTCCTGGTCTCCCTTGCTCCCAGGTGTGGTCACGTGACTAGAATCACCAGTAGAATGTGAGTGGGCCTGATAGCTGTCACTTTTGGCCTAAGATCTTTAAGAAGTAGGTTGAACTCTCTATTTTACCTTTCTCCGTGTCTAGTGGGATGTGGAGGACTCCAAGGACCTAGGAGCTGGTGGAGTCACAAGATGGAAGGAGCCACAAGGTGGAGGGAGCCCGGGTTGCTGATTTCCTGAATGCAGTGTCACCAGTGGCCAGGAACACCTACGTCAGGCTGTTACATGTGGGAGGAAAAACGGTCTGTTACAGTGAGCTGTTGAAGTTTTGGGGTTGGTTAGCTCCATCAGCTAGTATTATTCTAACAAATTCATAAGCTTACCAGAAAAATTTCTATAATTGGGTGAGGATGTTTCAAGAGGCAAATGGAGAAAGATAAAAGTAATGACTTGTGGGGCCGGCCCCATGGCCGAGTGGTTAAGATTGCGCATTCTGCTTTGGCGGCCCGGGGTTTTGCTGGTTCGGATCCCGGGTGCGGACATGGCACCACTTGTCAGGCCATGCTGAGGTGGTGTCCCACATGCCACAGCTAGAAGGACCCACAACTAAAATATACAACTACGTACTAGGGGGATTTGGGGAGAAAAAGCAGAAAAAGAAAAAAAAGGAAGAAGATTGGCAATAGTTGTTAGCTCAGGTGCCAAAAAAAAAAGTAACGCCTTGGAGCTGGCTCTATGGACGCTATTTCCTGGGGCCTCGGAACACTCTGAACTGATTCTGGTTCTCAGGGGCCAATCTCCTTTGGGGATGGTGAGAGGCGTGTTCTGTCTGATAGACGTAGGGTCTCAGTGTGTGTTTGGGAGAAATGATTTCCCAAGTGGTCAGGAAGTGGCAGCGGTGTGAGCTCAGGCCACCATTTAGAGAGCGGCGAGGTCAAACATCCTCAAGTCTGGGGAAGCAGCATGAGTGTGAAGTGGAGGACAAAGGCAAGAAGGACTTCCGAGAAGTCTAATCCCAGGGCTGAGCAGGTGAAGGCAGGGCATCCAAGACTAACAGGGACGGGGTGACAAGTGTTGAATCAGTTTATTCTGCTGCCACCTGTGTGGGGGGCGCTGGGGGCCCTGTCTTCAAGGCACAGAATGGGAGGACGATGAGCATCTCTTCCCCATGTGGGTGGGAAATGGGGGAGAGGCTTGATCCCCCGGTCAGGACCTGGAGTTATATGGAGCTGGAGAATGAAATGGAAGCAGATAGCGGTGGGGCTGAGACAGGGCCAAGCCAACCCTCCAGTCTGCAATCTGGGGTGTGGTACCCCTCTGCCCTCTTTGCCTGCCCAGCAGCCCTTTCTCCATCTTCTGAAACAGTCCCCTGATTTTCCTTTGAGAAATCACCTTTTTCGTTCTAAATCTCATTGGTTCAGGCGGGGCTAACGCTACCTTCTGGTCCTAAGAGTTGGTGAGTGGCCCATACTTGACCAATTAGCACATGCCACCCATCCTGGCAGCAGTGACTGGTTCAGGGATGAGCCTGTGACCTGAGGCAGGCCAGTGAAAGCCAGTGCTGGGACTTTTTCTGGACCTATTGGAAACGAGGTTCTCTTTCACTGGGGTTGCTGAGCCAGTAGGAAGAAAGCACGGAGATGCTGCCAGCCACATTTAGAGGGGAGGAACTGACTGAGTGTGACAGCAACACAGAGACACAGGTTCCTGACACCATCCTTTGGTATCTGGATACAGCCATGCTTGAAGCCAGACTTCAAAGTTATATGAGCCAATAAATTCCTTAATTGATTCAACCATTTTAAGTTGGTTTCTTTCAAGTACAACTGAAAGACTCCTGACTGACTTCTGGGTTTCTCCCTCTGCCCTCTGCCCTCTGCCCTCTCTTGGTTCTTACTTCAACCTCACTCTCAAAAAAATGGATCTTTGTGGGAAAGGTCTCCCTCCGCCCATTTTCAGGCTGAGCACGTTTCCTTCAGTATGCCCTAAGTTCCCCTCCGCTCCTTATTCCTTCTTATTCTCTCCTTGGTGAAGATGGTCACCTTTGTGCCTTTGAGAACCATTTAATTCCTGCTTTTGACGTCACGTATTAGTGACTGTGTACCGATTTTGAGGCATGTTCCATGCTGCACGCTCCACGTGCCATGTCGCATTTAACTCTCACAGCAATCCTGGGAGGGAGATTTTCTTATGCTCTTTTACGGATGAGTGGAAGACACCTGCCCAAGATCCCAGAGAGAGGAGGAGGCCGCGGGTCCTAGGTCTCAGGGCAGAGCGCACAGACAGAGGGGTGGGAGCTGAACAGGGGCCGTGATTTGGGCAGTTACTTGGAAACAGTGAGCAGGAGAGAGAGAAGAGAAATTCCCTCAGCAGACAGTTTTGCTCCTGGAACCCCAGGGCTGGGCCCGGGGAAGGGAGCCAGGAGGCCACTCCCAGCTCTGAGTGCCAGGCTGGCTGCAAACAGGGAGCTCCCACTGTGCGGAGGAGAGCCAAGGGCAGGCACGCCTGATTCACTGCCCGTCTCCCAGGCTCTTGGATCGTCCTCTTTAAAAGAAGCCAATTTATTTTTTATTCAAAATCCATACGAAACAATTGAACAATAAAACTGTCAACTTCACTGTCTCTTTCAGTGGAGAAACATGATCACCTCTGAGATCAAGCCTCCTCCCTCCCTCCCTCCTCCCTCCCTCCCTCCTCCCTCCCTCCCTTCTGTAAGTATTTTTCTGAGCACCTACTATACGCCAGGACTTGTGCTAAGTTCAGATTTCCCTTTCACATATAATTCCCTCCTGAGATTTATTTTAAGGCACTTTCTGATTTCCAAACTTGGCTCTCGTCCATTATGGGAGTTTCAAGTCAGTAACCTTTAAAAGAAAAGATGCTTAGAAAAAGGCATAGAGGGCAGACTTGGTTTTGAGATCGGCTCTGCGATTCGTCAACTGTGTGACCTTGGACAGGGACGCCCTGCCTCTGCTTCTAAATGTCTGCTTCTGAAAACGGTCATGAAGGTCCTTGTGCCATGTACCCTCTCTCTGGAATGTTCTCAGTGGCATTGTTGGTGAATGAGTGAATGCATGAATGAATGAATGAATAAAGGTGGGTCTGGGTTAGGACTCACGTTCTGGAAGGCTAGGGACCCCAATCCTAGCCCTCTGGAGTCCCTGGCTCCATCCCAGAGGCTGAAGCCTCTATCAGCAGAGTTTTAAATCACTGGGAGATGCAGGACTCAGGATGGGAAACTGGCATGAGGCTGAGTTGGGCTTGGCGGAGCTTCGGTGGGAGGGGGCTATGGGAGGGATGCTGCTTACGTGTCACTGTGGCCCTCCCAGCCCCGTCAGCTGGGGTGAGGGCTCTCTCTGGAGATAAAGGTAACCTTTGCAGGTCACATTTTTATGCTAGCCCAAGGCGAGGCAGGAACTGCCTTCCTCCTAGCTGGGAAACATAAAACCCCCAAGCACCATTCCTGAGCCTCTGCCAGCAGCGTTTACAGACACGCTTTATCTCGCAGATGTCATCCATTATTGACGCTGCCTCCCCCACCCTGGACCGCTGCTGAAGGGCAAAGCAGGCTCTGTGGGAGGGGCTGGAGCTCCTCAGACCTGCCAGACCCTGGCGCTTGTCTCGATGCTCGCAACCCGCTCGGTGGCAGGGGGCTGTGGTGGTAACAGCCCAGATTTTAAAATCCCGTTGTTCAGTTTTGCCTTTATTGCTTATTTTGCCCCTCTGGTCCTCTATTATCTCATCTTTACAAAGGAGGGAATCCCAGCATCCAAGATCAGGGGAGGATCAGGTGAGACAATGTACGTGAAGAACCGAGCCCACAGCCCGGCACGTGACGAGCCCTCAAGAAATGGAAGCTGAGTTGTGACAAAAGAGGCTTCAGGAAAATATGTGCTGTAGGCAGGTGAGGGCTGACACCTGGGTGAGGGTCCAGCTCCAGGTCAGAGTGGTTAAGACTCTGGGCCTGGGTTCAATTCCCAGCCCCACCACTTACTAGCTGGGTTGAGCAAGTTGCTTGGCTCCTTTGTGTCTCAGTTTCCTCATCTGTAAAATGGTATAGCAATAGTTCCTACTTGACAGAGTTTCGATAGTTCAGTGAGTTAACTGTAGAGAGAGCTTAGAGCAGTGCCTTGCATATTGCATGCTCCCGGTAGGGGCCTGCGGTGACAGTTAAGGCTCTCCCCAGCCCCCACATCGATCCTTCTGACCCTCTCTTTGGGATGGATACTTTTTCTCAAATTTACCCCCAGGTCTTACCTCCCCTCTGTAACGGGGATTGGGCTGATGGATGTCCAAAGTAATTGTGGTAGACGGAACAATGGTCCTCCAAGGATGTGTGTATCCTACTCCTGGGAACCTGTGAAGATGTGACCTTATGTGGCAAAAGGGACTTTGTGGGTGAGGTTAAGTTAGGGATCTTGAGATGGGAGATGATCCTGGATTATCTGGTGGGCCTGCTGTAATCACAAGGGTCCTTAGAAGAGAAAGACAGGAGGGTGGGAGTCAGGGAAGGCCATGTAACAACAAAAGGAGAGGTGAGAGAGAGAGACAGACGTAGATTTGGAGCTGTTACTGCCGTCCTTGAAGATGGAGGAAGAGGCCACGAGCCAAGGAAGGCAGGCAGCCTGTAGGAGCCGGAAAAGGCAGGGGAACGGACATTCTCCTAGAAGCTCCTGTAGAAACACAGACGTCTTCATTTTAGGACCTCTGACCTCCAGAACTATAAAATTATGTTGTTTAAGCCACTAAGTCTGGGGTAACCGCTAAAGCAGAGAGAGGAAATGAACGCAGTCAGGGAGCAGGAAGGGCGGTCTGCCCCCTCACTCCAGCACCAGTGTGATGGAGCTCTGGGCACCAGGTGGGTGGGAGTCCCTCCCCACATTTGCTATGTGTGAATTGGATGAATTAAGGCTTTTCTGAGCTTGCTTTTCTTACCTGTACAATGGAGATTATAATTGTTATGGGGATGAAAACCCAAGATACGGAAGGTGCAGAGCTCTCAACCAGAGCCCAGCACACGGCAGGGGTTCAGGAGACAGCAGCTCCCCCCCCGTCCCCCGCCTCCTTCCAGGCCAGCATGGATGGAGCTCATCTCTTCCCTCCACTCTTTGGTGACCTCCAATACCGGGACATGTGGGCAGAAGCGTACCTGGGCCCACCTGAGGAGGAAGTGTGTGGGGAGGGCCGGGAGCCCAGGGCCTGGGCTATTCTCTGGTGAGAAGTGAGGACCGGTGAAGTTTATTCTATTTGACTACGTTCTCATGGTCTGGCCACTTAGAGTCCCATCCTTGTTAGACGGACCCACTCTTGCCTTCATACTGATTGCTCTAAGGTCTTTGCACCAGTCTTAAGTTGTGTCAACACAGTAACTTAAAACTTGTTGGAAAAGTGGCTCTTTTGGAGAATGTGAATTTACAGAATAACCATTCCTCCTTTTCCCCAGAAATGTCGCTGATGCTGGGACGTCAGCATTCATTCGTTCAATCAACACATATTTACTGAGTACATCCTCTGTGCCAGCCACCAGGTGCTCAGGATGTAGCATTTGTTTTTTTTTTTTGAGCTTAAATTCTGATGGACAGAGATAGACAATAAATATGCAAAGAGATAAGTAAATAGAGAAAACTTAGATTTCAGAAAACAAAGCAGGCTGATAAGCACAGCTGGGGGAGAAAGAGCCCTCGGGGAGGACCTTTGAGCTAGGTCTCCGAAGGAAGCTGGGGGAGCAAATGGAGAGCTTCTGAGTGGGAGCTGTCTCAGCCCGAATTAGTTCTTGCCAGCGCTGGGGTCAGGGGCCCGGCCTGGGGTGAACAGTAATGCTCAGTCTTGGCTCAGCGCCGGTGGATCCACTGGAAGCAGAGTAGCCAGGAGCTATTAGGAGGATGCGGCCTGAAACTTCCCTCCCCCGGAGCAGCTTGGGATCCACTCCCCTCCAGGGTAGGCCCTGGGCGGTGCTCAGCCTGGGAGGGGAGGTAGGCGTTTTGGGGTCTGCTGCTGCCGTCTGCTGCTGAGGGAGATGCCAAAATGACGCAGCCGCTCTGTGGGGGACTATCCTTGACCTGCAGGGCCTATATCTTGTTGTTGGTGGCGGGGGCAGATTGGGAGGTCCGTGTGGCCCGGACCTCACCATCCCAAAAGACTTAGAGATGCTCCAGTCCTGGGGGTTACAGACTCATGCTCTGTGGCCAGATGCCCTGAGCTCAAATCCCAGCCTTGCCATCCAGTGGCCATGTGACCTTGGGTGAATCCTTCAGCCCTTTCCTGCCTCGGTTTCCTCATCTGGAAAATGGGAGTGAGGACAGTGCCTATTCCTCAGGTTGTTATGAGATTTAAATGCATTGCTGCTTACAAAGCTCTATTGTGTGCTCTACACATAATAATAGTAATGATGATTAATTAAATAATTGTGGTGAAATATTATGGCACATAATAAAAGCTGGCATATATGTGTGCAGACACACATATGTATGCACGTATATTCTTGTGAAAGAAATACAGTTTTAATTTCTGGCATCACGTCTAAATAAGATTTATATACCGTTATTTTCAGAGATCCACCAACACGTTTGAAAGTAGTCATTTATCTCAAACGTTAAATGTATGTCTGTACCTGGACCTCACTGCTCATAGGGAACATGGAACGGATAATGTTTTAGAACTCCCATAATTATCATACAAAAAGTATAATTACATTGGTTTGCCTTTTTTTCCTGAGGGTATTAAAATGTTAATATGTTCACCTGGGATGTGCCATGACTCTGAGAGATTGTTTGGGCATTCTGGTATTTTTTCATATGTTAAGAGCCTCACAGAATGGCAGAGGCTCAGGCCCCTTCAAGCCTTAGAAGGGAAGCCGGGAGAGGAGGAGGGGACGGAGCTGACGCGCCCGCGTCCCAGCTTCAGTGGGCCGGCCGCCGCTTCTCTGTGTCTCCCACGGGGGAAGTAATTACTTCAGCACACTGCCGCTCCCTCCACTGTGCTTTTCAATCTGAAACAATTTCCCGACTTGTCATGCCACCTGCAGCCGTGTTAGTCGTGTCGCAGCCGGGAACACAGTGTGGCAGAAGCAATTACTGTTGACATTGTCACATTGTCATGGCATTTGTAACCCCACCTGTCACTGGTGGCCAACACCCCCCATATGGCCACCTGCTGTTTCTCACCTGCCCTCATCCGCCCCCGCTCCCCACCACCTGGTCTCAGGAGCTTGAAGAAGTGGACAACCAGCCTTCAGCTGCCAGGACGGACACCAGGGGCATCGGCCCCACCTCCTGGGCCCTGCCCAGCTGCCCAAATGAGGATCCTCCAGTTGCCTGCCAGGCCGCCGGCACCCTGGCCTGGACTAGCCCCAGTCTGGGAGGATCTTAGGATTTGATGGGGCAACTGGGGTTTAAGAGTCAGACAGACTTGGAGTTCCATCTTGGCTCCTCCCCCTGGCCTTGAACAAGCTGCTCTTTATCCTGTGTACCCAACTTCCCGTATCTGTAAGGTGGGCTGTGTTTTACAGCACTTCGGCAGGAACCGGCTGAGATGTGGCTGAGTTATGAGTGAATGCAGAACAGCCAGCACAGCGTCTGGCACTTAGTCGGTGCTTGGTAAACTGTCGTCATCCTGAGGGCAGGCTGGCACACCACATGCAGTGCTGACGTTGGATCTCAGGGTCTGGGGAGCTCTGGCTGCCTTCCTGTAAACTCTCCTCATCCCTGGACGCTCTCTCGGTTTTTCTGGCAGTGTTCCTAATTCTGGCTTCACCTCAGCCTCCCAAATCCAGCTCTCTGACTCCCAGGGCTAGTCCCCATCAGATCATCAGGCTACACAGGGGAGCCTCGCTGGAGGCTTGGTGGGGCACTGGGTGGGGGTCAGTGGGCATGCCCTTTGGGGTCCAGGCACACTGCAGGGCTGCTCCACCAACCCGAGGGCACACTCCCTTAGCCAGCTCCTCCGGGTTATAAGAAGGGTGAGCGTTATCAGCACAGCAGCCGGGAGGCACAGGGTAGCTGTCAAGCGTCTCTGACTGTTCCCTGGTAACCACAGCTGCAACCACCCACCACAGCTTCAGAGTGACAAGGGCCCCGTGCATTGGAACGCCCTCCCCCCGCCACTGTGCTGAGACCTTTCCCTTTGCCATCTCTCTGAAGGCTCAGATTTTGGAGACGAGGACCAGGCAGTCAGGCCACCTGAGGTTGTGCAGGCAGTTATGGGTAAGGCGTTAGACCTGGGTGAGAGTTGCAATATTCATAACTGGCGCAAACACCCCTGCCCTCGCAGGACAAAGATGGCGTAAGACCTGGGCATGGTCTGGAGCCCTGTTGGACTGGGGGAGACCTAGGGGTCTGGTGGGGACGACAAGCTGGCTGGGGGGCTCTCTGGGGACTTGAGGCAGTTGTTTCCCAGCTATGAGGCAAGGTTGTCGATGTTTTAACAGCCTGCACAGCCAGTCCTGGTGGAACTCAAACTCAGGGCTCCTCTTCCTTTTCTTCTGGAGCCTTCTCCTCTTCTCTCTCTTCCATTGCTCTCATCTCCTCTTTCTCTGCCTCTTCCCTCACTTCCTTCCTCGTCCTCTTCTTTTCTTCTCCTCCTCCAGGAGCCCTCCCAGTCAGGAGGATTCCTAGGGAGCTGTATCAGTTGGCTCAGGCTGCCACAACAAAATACCAGACCGGGTGATGGAAACAACAGGGATTTATTTTCCCACAGTTCTGGAGGCTGGAAGTCCAAGACCAAAGTTTTGGCAAGTTTGGCTTCTGGTGAGGCCTCTCTCCTTGGCTTGCAGATGGCTGCCCTCTGGCTGTGTCCTCACCTGGCCTGTTGTCTGTGTGTGCAGGTCCCTGATGTCCCTCCCTCTGTCCCCTTCTCCTCTTCTTGTAGAGACAGCAGGCAGATCGTGTCAGGCTCCACCCTAACCACCCCCGTTTAAGCCTCTTCAAAGGCTCTAGCTCCAAAACCAGTCCCCGTGGGTGAGGGCCTACCCATATGACCTCGCTAATTTCAGTGACCTCTTTAAAGGCCCTGTTTCCAAATAAGGTTACATGCTGCGGTGCTACGGCTTGCGACTCCAGCATATATATTTGGAGGGGAGAGGAGGGGCCTTAACTCAGCCCATAACAAGGGTCCGTCCTTGGCCGTCTGCTGTCCCCAACCCTGGTCCCTGCCATGGCCTCCAGAATGCACGTTAGGAAAAGCTGCAGTGAAATCCACAGGTGGGAAATGGGGGACACACCGGTTAAATCCTAAAAAAGAACGGTCTAGGCCTCGGCAGCACCTTCCTGGTGCGGCTTTGTAGGCTACTCCCGGCATGGGGGTGTGGGTGTGCGGCGCTCCTCATTGGGCGCGTCACAGCAGCAAGAGAACTCCGGGGTGGGAGGACCTGAGATGTAGTTAGCACAGGGCTGCTGCCTTGAGTGACCCCTGGGGACATGGGACAAGAGGGCAGCCCTGGAACGCCAGCCTTGTCATGTATTTATTTTTAAGCTTTTACAGAGGAGTTGCAAGGATGGTGGAGAGAGCTCCTGAGCACTGTTCACCGAGCTGCTTCTCATGTTCATCTCTTGGCTGACCATGGTGCGTTATCAAGACTGAGGAGTCATCAGGACAGTACCATTAGCTGAACTCCAGACTTTACTTTGATTTCACCTGTTTCCCCACTAATATTCTTTTTTCTGTTCCAGAATCCTCTTGGGATTTATCCTTTTACTTGCTGGATTTCGAAACTGAGAAGCAGAGGGGGAAGGGCCTGGCTTAGGTTCCTGTGCAAAGGTGGCCCCAGGACCCTGTCTCTCTGTTTTCCTCTCAGGGCTGCACATTAGAATCCCCTGGGAGCTCTTGCAATGCCAAGTTCCTCCACGGAAGCCGCTGCCGCCAGTGGGAAGCCATCATCTCCCTGGATGCCGGCTACCATGTGACGCCTGCACAGATGCCACGATGTGGTTCCACCTCCGTATGAGCAGGGACTGGTCAGGAGGGCTTTGGTTTCCTCACTTCCGGAATGTGGACGATGATAACTAACTCCAACATTCTGTCCCTTGGCCACTCTGCCTCAGTTTCCTCCTAGATTAAACGGGAGGAAATTCACATCCATCTTCAAATATGGTTGGAGGGCTTGATGAGTTGTCTGTGCAAATCAGCTGGTGTGAAACTCTGCTTCCTAAGCGGTTCCCCACTGCCCTCTGGGACAGCTTGGGGACTTAGACTCCGGTGCTCCGGAAGACTCCCCACTTCTGGAGATTCCCATTCTATTGGTCGGGGCTGCAGCCTGGGTATAGGAAGATACAAAGCCCCCTGGGTGATTCTAATGTGCAGCCAGAGTCAAGAATCACTGTTTCAATAAATATTTCCTCCCAGCCCACCCGCCAGGCCCACCTGTCAACAGCTTCAGTGAAGAATCAAGAATAAGAATTACAAGGATCCAGTGGGAGGGGAGACTGGGTGAGGGCTGAAGCCTCAATATTCCTCTAAAAATAACACCACCCACAGCCACGCCAACTGTGGCTGCCACTGTGAGAGCGTCTAGCTTCACGGCAAAGTGCTGTCTATGCGTTATTCTCACAAGGCCCCACTGACTCAGGTCCTATTATTATTGCCATTACGCTGATGAGGAAACTGAGGCTCAGAGAGTTGAATTACTTGCCTAAGGTTGCACAGCTATTTATGATCAGGGCTGGGCTGTAACCCAGGCTGGTTTGATGCTCGAGCCTGTGTTCGCAACCGCAGTGCTGTCCAACTTAGAACAGAGAGACGGCCTCAGGATGTAAACCCATGCCTCAGTGGCTTTAAGTATCATCAGTAACAACAGACACTGTTCGTGATCCTCCTACCACGTGCCAGGGCAAGTCCTATTCCTCCCCACAGCCTTGAGGAGTAGGTACCCTTCACTTCTATCTCCCAGGAGAGAAACAGGCCCCCAGTGATGAAGTGGCTCACCTAAGGCCGTGCAGCCGGAAGGTGGCTGAGCTGGGAACTGAGCTCTCAGCTGCCTGGCTCCTGGACTCTGAGGGGACCCTGCCTACAGGGAGGGGAGAGTGCCCGCCTTAGCGGGAAGCGTGAGGACCCACAGCAAGAAGCAGTAAGAGAACCTGTTAAGTGAATTTTGAACAGATCTAACCGTTTCTCCAATTTCTTCTACGTGAAGAAAGTGCTTGTCAAATTGGTTCCATTTTTAAACACACTATTTAACAATACCTGGGAACCGTTTATCTTAAATGGCCTACAGCTCGGGCGGCCTGGAAGCTATAGAAATACAGCGTCTGGTGTGGGCTTCCTGGTGGCAGGTTGCTGAGCTCATCAGCGTGGGGTCGGTGGGGGTCTTACCCTTGGTGCTCTCCTTTCTGTTCCTCATCAGAGCGACCCTGTGTCAGGAGAATGGACTGTCCGGGTCAGCCATCATCTCCTTGTCAATCCCAGCTAAGTCTTTTAACTCTCCCAGCCTCTGGCCTTAGCCCTTTCCCCAGCTGAACCAATATTGCTGGGAAAGGGGAGAGAAAAGGGAATACAGTAATAATTATGGCAGAGGCAGACAGCGGACCAGCAAGGAATTGGGTTCCCCTCCCCCAGAGCAGAACAGTTGCAGAAAAGAGGCTGCCCAGCCACAGGCTCAATTTCCCAGCCTCCTTTGCATCTAAGGGAGACCATGCGACGGGTCCTGGCCAGCGGAATGTGAGCGAAGTGATGCATGTCACTTCTGGGTCAAAGTATGTGCCTTCTCCACTCTTGCCCTGTCATCCATAGTGTGGAGAGGGCTCTAGAAGAGAGCACACCGGAAGGAGCCCGGGTCCCAGAATGACCCTGTGGAAGCCTGCCTGACAGGAACACCACACTGGATGGTCCATGAGTGAGTGTGGAACTTTCCTTGTGCTAGCGCACTGAGATTTCCAGTGTATCTGTTACAGCATCTAGTCTGACTTAACCATCACCATGGCACTGTAGAACACCTACCGTGAGCCGGTCATTCTGCTGGGAGCTCTACGTGTATCATCTAATCCTTGCAACATTCCTATGCGATTGACATTTACAAATGAGGGAGCAGGCTCAGAGAGGTTAAGTGACTTGTCCAAGCCCACAGAGCAAGTAAACATTGGAGCCAGAATGTGAACCCACAGCTCTAAGACTCTCACAGTATCTAGGACCTGTCATGTCCAGCGATGGTTGCTTGGAACTTGTCCCTTCCTCTGTCCTTCCACTCTCCTTAGTGGGTCCATCCCAAGGTTTGGGCTTCTGCTTTGGTTTCCAAGCTTGGGGTCCTGTCCTCTCCTTGCTATCCAAGCCTTTGTGCCTTGCTGCACACTCATGCCTGGTACCTGAGGCCCTGCCACCCATAGGCAGTGCTTGGTGGAGGTGACCTCTTACTTGTCCTGACCTCAGACTTTGGTGACACCTTTACAGTGGGGTGGAGGCAGTGGTTCCACCCAGGTCCCAAGGCCAGGTCCCTGTTTCAAGTGGGTAGAGCCAGGATGGGAACCCAGACAATGGCAGGGCAGCAGCAAAAGTTGGGGACTAGCAGAGGTTGGCCCATGAAGCCGAAGCACAGTTGAGATGTGGACAGAACAGAGCATGGCAACCAACACCCTGGTGGGCTCCAAGGGGCATGTGTGAGCATTGGGGGGCTGGGGAGGGGAATTTATAGTTGGCATAGTTGGCACATATCAGCCAGGACACAAGGAGCAGGACTCCTGAGCAGTTCTGCTGACCTCTCCAAATTCATCTCTGGGTATTAGGGACAGCAGTGGTTTTTATTTCTCCAGAACTTTCCTTTGAGAGACTGCTCCCCACCCCCACATCAATTATGTGACTCTAATGGGTTGCCGCTTAGAACATCCTGCCCTATCACCACCGGGGCAGTCAGCTGACCCTGGCTCAACCAATTGTAATCCCCCAGTCTTCTGGTTATAGTGACTCTTTCAGGAATTGGCATATGACCCAGGAAAACCAATTGCAGCCCTTCTTTGGAATTTTTCATTTGTTTTTTGGAGCAAGAGGAGGAGGTGGTACCTTGCCTTTTGGGTTTTGGAGTTGAGAGGATGTGGTAACTCTCTGCTCCACCTGACATAGTAGGAGATAATGTCCAGAATAAGTCAAGACCAGACATAAAGAGATGGGCATGGTGGTGGTGTGGAAGAGAGAGAGAGAACAATTTCATTTGAAGCCCTGGATCCAGCTATGCCTGAAGACAGTACTATGTTGAACTTCCCAGTTGCGTGAGCCAAAAAGTTTTCCTTTTCAATTTAAACTAGTTTGAGTACAGTTGTCGTCACTTGAATCCAAGAGTCTGGAATGACCATTTGCCACCTCACTCTGCAGCTCGACTGACCTTCATTTTCCCAAATAGACCAGACTGTCTCACTCCCAGTGTCAGCCATGTCTTCCCTCTGCCTGGAACCCTTCCTTCTTTCTCTTTTCCCAGTGACTCTAATTCATCCTTCAGCTCCCACCCAGCAGTCACTTCCCCCAGGAAGTCTCTCCTGACTCCGTGGAGTTGCCCTCCTCTGTAGCCCCTGGTTCCTTGGTTTCTCACTGGTCTCACTTATGGACAAGATGCTCTCTGAGGCCAGTGTGGTGCCAGGTAGGTGGCGTGGCTCGGTAAATGTTTGTTGGAGGAATGTCTTCTTCCGAGTCATCCTGAATTCTGTGCACAGGTGATAGAGGTACAGCCCAGGATCATTCAGAGTTCCGGCTGGAAACATGTGGCACACTGCAAGGACACTTGAGGGCAGTTCATTGAAGGGATCAAGGGCAGTGGCCAGGACAAGGCTAAGGGCAGTCAGCAAGAGATGGTGAAGTTCTCTGGGACTGGCAATTATGGGGAGCCATCACCCACCCCAGGCCTGAAAGGTTTCCCAGGATCCAGAAGGCGCTGTAGGGAGGGACTCGGCCAACAGGACGGGTTTTCAGTGGAAGTGCAGCCACTGCAATCGTGACCTAACAGGGAGAACAAATGCTCTGACCTCCCTCTCCTGCCCTCTGGTCCCCTGTTGCACCTCCCATCAGCCAGATCCAACCTGGAGTAGGAAGCAAGGAGCTAATTGATGCAGACCACAGAGCTTAGCCTCTGGGGCATGGGGAAGGCAGAAGAGGGCGGAGGGAACTGGAGGGACCAGCAGAGCACTGGGCACAAACCCTGTGACGGTGACCTGCTATGCCCAAGGGGTCTTGTGCTCTGGGTGCTGCCATGAGCGCAGCCCTTGAAGATGTCTCCTCAGGTTGGTCCAGATGGGAAGGGGTGTCTGCAGCTTGAGATGCTGGAGCTCGAGAAGCACCACCATCAGGGATACAGGCAGACACTGCCGACCCCTCCTCAAACGCCCGGGTCCCAGGGGCCTGACCCCAGCCAGCCCCCCTCCCAGGACGTGAACAGTCATCAGGCATACTCTATAACTTGTCACTAGTCTAAGCTCCCTGATACCAACTGCCCAGGGACAAGGGAGCAGCATTTATAACACAGCGGATCATTATTCTTCAAATGAATCAGGCTATCGGGGAGCCAGGCTGAATAAGTCAGAGCAGATGGGGCAGATTTCAGAGAACCGAGCGGCCACGGCTGCCCTTCATGATAGATTCATGTAAGACGTCTCTTTTGTCACCACCCAACATTTGTAAGCAATGCCTCCCCTCCGTGTCTTCCAGCCATTTCCCATGCCAAATGAAGACAAATGTCGGATGAGCAAGCAGCCTTCAAATTGCTATTGAAAATATTTTGAAAGAGCCATGAAATGCCAGGCCTTTCTTCCATCCACAGAGGTTCTATTTATCTCCTGAGAAATGTTTTTCCCCCGGAAGCTAAATACTGCTCAGCAAGGAGGGCAGTTAGCGCCCTGCTGGTGAGACCCACTCCAGCTGAGTGGATTTCCATCCCATTAATGTAAGCTGTCCGGGCTTGCAAGAAGATGACGTCATTCAATGTTTATTGAACACCTACTGTGTGCCAGCCATTGTGTTCAGCACTGGGAGCGAGGCAGCAGACCGAGTCGACAATGTTCTTGTTCTCATGGAGCTGACATTTAGTATGGAGTGTGTGGAGAGGCAGAGCACAAAGAACAGATGTTTTGGCAGATGGTGATAAGGGCTATGAAAGTACCACTTAGCCAGGGGGATGGCAAAATGGCAAAGGATAGAGGTTGGAGGGCTACTTTAGACAGGACAGTCAGCGAAGGCCCCCTTGTAACATTTAGGCAAAGATAGAAAGGGAGTGAGGGAATGAGCCAAGCAGATACTTGAGGAAGAGGGTCACAGGCAGAGGGAACAGGACGTGCAAAGGCCCTGAGCACAGGTGGGCCTGGGGCGATTGAATGGCAGCAAGAGAGCCAGTGTGGCTGTAGCAGAGTGAGCGAATGGGGCAATGATACGAGATGGGGTGAGAGAGGGAGCCGGGGCCTGTGATGCAGGAGTGTTAGGCTGTGGTGGGCCTTGTGATTTTGATTTGAGTGTGATTGGGCGACATCAGAGAGTTTCGAGCAGAGGAGTTACCAGGTCTTATTTCTGTTGTATAGTAGTATTATTCCGGCTGCAGTGCTGTCATGGGGGACAAGGTGGAGGCAGGAAGATGGCCCCATTTCAGTGAAAGATGATGGTGGCTCAGGCCACAGTGTAACGGTGGAGGGAGTCATGGTTGGGTCCTGGCTACTGGCTGAAGGGAGCACTGGTGTGATTTGCTCGTGGAGGGGAGGCAGGGCATCAGGGAGCGAGAGGACCTGAGGATGACTTCAAGATTTTTGTTTTGAGAAACTGGTGGGGTGAAGCAAGTGGGATGGGAAGACAATTAGGGTGGGAGGAAGAAGTCAAATTTGAAGAAGGAAATAAAGAGTTTAGTTTGGAACATGTTTGGTTTGAGACGCCTCCTGAGCAGCCCATGGTGATGCTGATCAGGCAGCTGAGGACCGGGGTCTGAGTTCCGTGGAAATGTTGGGGGTGTCAGGGGTACAGACAGTTTAGAAAGCTGCTGGACTGGCTGGGATAATCTAGGGAGTCAGAAGAGTCATTCAGCCAATTTTATGGAGACTCACTCTACGCCCAGCCTGGTTCCCTGTGCTGGGACCCAGCTCATGTCTAGTGTGAAAGATGGACAAGTAACTGGACAATTTGAAGGCAGTGTGATGCGTATTGCTGTGGAGGAGGCAGGGGAGCGGGGAGCACATGGGAGAAGCACCAACTTGGTCTTGGCACTCAGGCAGGACTTCCTGGGGGAAATGAAATTTATGCTGTTACCTAAAAGACACAAGTAGGTAGTATTTGTCTCATGCTTTCTGAGTGCCAGGGCCTGCTAGCACTGTGCATTAGTGATTCTCAAACTTTGCTGCATATTGGTATCACCTGGAGAGAATTAAAAAGAATCCCAGTGCCTGGGCCTGACCCCACATCAACCAGATCAGCATCTCTGGGCGTGGGACTCAGGCATCGGTCTTTATAAACAGCTTCCCAACGTTTCCAACATGCAGCCAAATGTGAGGACCAGGGCTCTCCCCGTGTTCATTCATGGAATTCTCTGAACCACAACCCTATGGGGAAGGTGCTACTACTGGTATTACCCCCACTTTACAATGGGGAAACTAAGGCACAGTGAAGTCATACACACGCTCAAGGTCACAGACATAGGAAGTGACAGACTGGGTAAGAAGTCTGGATCCAGAGTCCACATTCTTAACTGCTCTTCCAAGAAGCTCCCGTGAGGGGCTTGGGTTGGCATTAACCAGGAGAAGGGCGGCGTAGGAAGGAGCAGGCTCTGAGGTTTGGAGTTAGTTGGAGTTTGGTGGAATGGAAGGTAGATTAGTGCAGAGTGTACAGAAGGCATATCAATTAATTAATTATTTAATCAAGCAAGTATTTGTTAAGCACCTGCCATGTGCCACACACTCGGTTTGATACAGAGGAGGATGTCAGTGAGCAAAAGCTCATAAAGTTTGCAATCCAGTGAGGGGGAGGCAGAGGTTGAATAAATAACTACATACAGAGATGTAAACTGTAGTTGTTTTGGGAAAGAAGTATCTGGTGCCGTGAGAGACTCTGTGTGTCATAGACGGAGAAGTCAAGGAGGAGATACCAGGACCTGGCTGTGATCCTCCTATACTGACGAGGAAGCTGAGGCTCGGGAGATTAAGCCGCGTGCCCAGCATCTCACAGCAGATAATTAGACCAAGCCGGAATTTGAACCCAGGCGAGGGGTCGAATTCCAATGTGTTTCTTCTACAGCAGTAATTCTCAAACGTTTGCAGCCCTGAGAATCTCCTGAAAAGCTTGTTAAAACAAAGATCACCAGGCCCCACCCCTAGACCCCGAGAGCTTCTGATTTAGGAGATCTGGGGTGGGGCCTGAGAATCTGCATTCTTATCAAGTGCCCTGATGCTGCTGTCTGGGGACCACACTTGGGAGTCCCTTTCTACAGCCACTTACAGAGGAGGTAACACTTTCCCTCCAGTCCACAGCACTGCTGTGACAGCCTGCGTCGCTCCTCCATTCGTCTTGCCAGCTAGCAGTGCATCAGCCCGCTGGAGCAGCACGCTCTTGCTGGCCCCAAGTCTCAGCTAGGTTAAAGGAGCAGCCCTGGACAGTGCCCTGATTTTAGCCTGAGAAAAGGGAATCGTGTTCCCTCTTGGGGTCAGCAAGAAAACATTTTCTGACCCCAAATGGGTGTCCTGGGACCTGTCACATTTATTTATTCAACAAATATTTGTTGATGGCAATGGTCAAGACCAGAATATTCCTGGCTTCATAGAACCTCCATTTGGGGTCAGAGTTCAGGAGACTGAAATGAACAAGATCACTTTCGATAGTGATTGGTACTTTGAAGACACTGACACAGAGTGCCCTCAGGCTGCATGTGTGGGTGCTACTGTGCACAGTGCGATCAGGAAGGGCCTCTCTGAGGAGGTGGCCTTTCAGCTGGAACCAATGTAATGAGGAGTGAGCCAGGAGAGACCTGTGGGCAGAGTATTCCAGGCAAAATGAACAGCAAGTGCAAAGGCCCAGAGGCACAGCCTTGTTTGGCCTGTGCTTCAGTTATCTATTGCTGTGTAACAGACCACCCCAAAACTTAGTGGGTTAGAACAATAATAATTTGTTACTTCTCATGATTCTGTGGGTCATTACTTTGGGTAGGACTCAGCTGGGCTGTTCATTTCCCTCAAGTGGTGTTGTCTGAGGCCTTCAAAGAGCTGCAGTCACCTGGGAGCTTGGACAGGGCTGGGACATCCGAGAAGGCTTTGTTCACATGTATGGAGGTTGATGCTGGCTGTTGGTATCAATTCTCTTACCCATATCCTCTCTTGCTCCGGAAGTTTATATGGGCTTCTTAATAACATGGTAAATAGGTTCCAAGAGAGAACGTTCCATGAAGTCAAGCCCAGTGTGCAAGTGGTTCTTGAACTTTAGATTTGCTGAAATCCCGTTGTCCCACTGGCCAAAGCAAGTCACCTGGCTGAGCTCAGAATCAATGTGAGGATGGGACCGCTAAAGGGCTTGGATACCAAGAGATGTGGTTCATGGGGAGCCACCAATGTAACAGTGTATCACAGCTCGTTCAAGCAGCAAAGATCAATGTTGCTAGAGCTTGGAGAGCTCGTAGAAACAGGGGACAAGGTGAAGACGTAACGGTGGCTGGGACCAGCTCATGTGTGGTTTTGTAGTCTCTAGTAAGAGACAGAAATTTTATTCTAAGTGCGATTGAATTCACTGGGGTATTTTCAATAGGGGAGTGACATGATCTGAGTAAGACCATTTTGGGTGCTGTGCGGAGAGTTGATTGTAGGAGGATAAGTAAGAAAGAAGGCCAGGAGACCAATTAGGCGAGCACTGCCATTCTATGGGGAGGGAGGACAATGGCTTGAATCAGGATGGTGGCAGCAGACGGGGAGCAAAGTGGACAGCTTCAGGATATGCTTGGAGGGAGACTCAAGACGGTTTACTGATGGACTGTGAGGAAAAGAGAGGGATAAGACTCCTCTAAGGGTTTTGGACTGATCATCTTGGTGGAAGATGGTTGCCGTTACTGTTATGTCATAGGAGTCGTTTTGGCAGAAGTTGTGAATGAGAACTTCATTTTGGACGTGTATTATAGATGCCTCTGAGAAATCCGAAAAATTCAAACCAGCAATTGGATGTTCAAATCTAGAGCTGGGACATGGACATGCTAACTACAGCTACGGAGCTGACGGTGATGTCCCCTGTTCTCAGTTCGCCCTGCAGACATTTGACTCCCACTTCAGGAAGGTATTGCTCCAATCTGGCTCATTCTCTTGTGTCATCAGAAGCAAGGTCAAGCATACCTAATAGTATGAATATTTGACCCTTCCCTTAAATTTTAAGGTCTATCCACCTGATTTTATAGATGGGGAAACTGAGGCTCAGGGAACAAGGCACTTGCTCAAGATCACACAGCATGTTAGTGCAGAACTCTCACTTCCTTTCTCTGCGCTGAGATGATTTCATAGGTCCCTTTGGCTGTGGGAGAAGGCACCAGGTCCTGCGCGCAGAGGTGGCTCTATCCGAGGGAGCTTGCCACTTAAATACAGGCCCTTAATTTGCCGTTTCTTTGCTTCCATGTCTTTACCCTTCACCCCACTGGGGAGTTTCATAAGCTCCTAGATTTTCAGAAGTGGGGCCCCTTGGAGGTTATCTCGACAAGGGCTGCATAACATGGCACCTGTTCCACCACTGCCCACAGCAGACATTACCAGTGGATTTCAGAACTCCTCCTCACTGAGTCTTAAAATCACCGTCCACCTAACATTCCAGCTAGATGACGTTCCAGAGTTGGCAGGTGAGTGAAACCTGGACAGTTGCTTTCTATGTGGAGATTAGGTTCTCAAGCCAGAATGTAGGGAGAAAATAATGGAGAGTCAAAATTTTGGAAAAGTATAACAATTTGCTTATGAAGTACGATGCCTGCTATTTTGTGTACTTTGTGCTTTTCTTCAATAAGTACAACACAGCCAACTTTTCCCCTGACTTTGGTACAGATAACAATTTCTTTGTTCAATACTGGATGGAAGAAATGACCCACAATTAGGAGCTGTCCTGTGATATTTACCTTGAATCACACAAGTTAAATGCACAGGGATGGTCCTCCACTGTGCTTGCCGTCTCTCTTCCAGAGCAATCTTCCTCTCTACCGCCTTCTGTTCTCAATGACATTAGCTAATGTTAGTAATGCTAGTAGTGTTAGTAATGCTTGCTATGCCTGACATTCTTCTAAATGCTTTGCATGTATTGATTGATTTAATCCTCGCAACAATCATGTGAAGTGAGTACTATGATTAACCCCACTTTTCAGAAGAGGAAACTGAAAATCAGAGAGGTTAAGTAATTTCTCCAGTGTCACTCTGCTAGTAAGAGATAGAACCAGGTTTTGAACCTAGAAGTTGGGTTCCAGAGCCTGAACTCTTTATTCTGTCTGGAGAGCAGCTCATTGTACGGCGCATTAGTGCTGCCCTCAGACCGGAACCCAGGCCTTGCTTCTCCCCGAGCGGGGTTCTCCACACCCCTCAGATCTTCCCGCTTGGCCTGGCTTCCCTGCCCTCGCGCCCGGGGCTGCCCCGTTGGCTGACTGCGGCACTCATCACCTCTTATCCATCGTGGTCTCCGGTGCTTTGGCTAAGCATGAACTCTGAGGCTCAAAGCTCATTTCTCCAATCCATTCAGAGCTTTATTGATCTTGCCTGACATTTGCTGCTCTCAGATTCTCAGCCCCATGAAGCTGGACAAATGGCCTCTGCACCTTTGAGTCTCCCAGGAGCCGCAGCTGTTTAACCGACTCAGGGCTCTGGGTTAATGGAGAAGGCACGCGGTTGGGGAGAGAATTGCCACGGTGAATGGGAAAGAGGCACTGACCTCCTGGAGATCCCAGAATACTCTCCCCAGGGACTCCTAAGAGGCATTGATCTCAGCAGTTTATATTTTTAGGGCAGCTCTCTCTGCGGTCCCAGAAGACCCGTGAAGTGAATCTGTAATTGAAGGGCTGCAGCAGAAGGCATCAAGATTGGACTTTGTGGGGCTGGCCTGGTGGTGCAGTGGTTAAGTTCGCACGTTCCGCTTCTCAGCGGCCCAGGGTTCACTGGTTCGGATCCTAGGTGTGGACATGGCACCGCTTGGCACGCCATGCTGTGGTAGGCGTCCCACATATAAAGTAGAGGAAGATGGACATGGATATTAGCTCAGGGCCAGGCTTCCTCGGCAAAAAAGAGGAGGATTGGCAGTAGTTAGCTCAGGGCTAATCTTCCTCAAAAAAAAAAAAAAAAAAAAGATTGGACTTTGTAAGGAGGAAGAGAGGGAATAGATCCTGGGGACCAGTGAGACGAAGGTATTTGTCTAGACAGCACAGAAGCTGGTATTTCTGGGCTGGCATTTCGATGTTTTTTCATGCACTCTCTCATGACTTTATCCTTGGCTTCTCAAAGCAGAGGATGTGGCAGAAGCCGAAGCCACTGGTGGCCCTGGATGAATGAATGGCACCTCACTACCAAACAGGGAAAAAATGACTATTCTCATTTAGATTTTCTGAAGTCTGATCTTTGATCAGGCTTCCTGATTGCTGGGATTCAGGAAACAGATTTAGTTCCAGAGAAGTAACAGTAGGTGATGTGCTGGCATAAAACAACTACTCAGTGATGATAGTAGGAAACATGTCCGCAAAATGCTTTAGGAGCCAGCACAGTTCTAAACACTGAACTCACATTTAGCATGAACTCACCTAATACTCACAGCTTCATGAAGTCAGCAGCATTATTTCCTCCATTTTACGAATGAGGAAATGGAAGAACGGAACGTAACTTGCCTCAGTTGGGATTCAATTCACACTTAAGCGTCTGCTTCCCGAATTTGTGGTCTTGCCCAAACCTACCCACAATGCTCTTCTGCCTGTCACTGTCTATTCCTGTGGCTACCACAGTTGCTAACCTATCACTCATATCTACCTGATTTGATGGATTTCTTTTGTTTCGTTAGAACCCCTGAGACGGCCTAGCTGTGCCAAGGGAGTAAAGACGTCCTAGGAGCAGCTTGTTGGGGTCAGTGGCGCTGTGTCTGGTGCTGGGGACACATTCGGCCAGCTCAAGCACAAGCTTCCAGAGGAGAAAAGACAGATTACGGATTCCATATGCTGCTCATTTGTTCCTTTCTTCATTTATTTACTACTTTTTCCGGGAGTGAAATTTTTCCCATAAGTATTTGTTGAGCACCTCCCATGTGCCGGGCCGACATGTCTACGAGCTTAGGCACTCAAAAACATTTGTGCACTCAAGGAGAGAACAGGGTGGGAAGTCAGGAGCTCCATGGAACGGGTGGCCGCTCCAGCTGAGGCCCCGGTCTCTTGGTCTGACACAGCCTTTAATTTGTCCAAAGCGGAGACTCCTTTCCATGGTCTTTGGCATATTTCTCTGATCAAAGTCCTTGTCCAAATCATGTTATTTCTCAAGCCTCTGAAAGCTTTGACTTGTGCTCAAGGGTTGGAAAGCTTGAGGGTAAATAGGACATCTCCTTGTCGTGGGGTAAGGATACCCCAGGTTCCTGTTACACAGGCATTTGGGAGACCATTGGCATCCCTGTCGTGTGTGGCTGCAGATGCTGGTAGAGCTGGTTGTCCAAACAAAACAAAACAAACATAACAAGACCTCACCAGGAGCTGATCCTAGTGTGACGGTTAAGGGTAGGAGCTGTGGGCCAGGCTGTTGGGGTTGATCGCAGCTCTGCCACTTACTGGGTGTTTGACTTTAAACAAGCTAATTTGCCTGTGTCAGGCTGTGGCATGAGGAAGAAACAGACGTTTGGTTGTGTTAGCCTCCTGACTTTCTGTCGTGACTCTCCTTGCAGTGGCCTCTCATTCCTCAGATTTCAAGCTTCTTGCATGCTAGGGGACCTCAGCTCTCTGATGGGTTCAAGAAAAATTACAACTTTGTAGAATATTTGGAGTTTTCTTAGAACTCTGCAAAGTTAATATGGACTTCTCCAATTTTTAGAAGTTGGAGACTAATGAAAAAGATTTTAAAACATTGCAGGCTGAATAAAGCATGCCTGTTGGCCAAATCTGACCTATCTCTTTGCTTGTGATTAATGAGTTTCCATCTCTCCGAGTAGGTGGAAGCCCCTGGAAGGTGGAGAGTTTACCTCATTTTTCCAGGGGCCACTGTGCCTGGCAGGGAGCTGGGAGAGAGGAAGTGCTTTGATTAATTGTCGCCTTTGGGCAAATCGTGACCCCAGGACACCCACTCAACACAACTCTTTCCTCTAAGGGGAGAAGGAGGTCAGAGATACAGTGAGGAGGGGTGCCTAGTTGTTTTGTGGTGGGGGAGGAGCAATGGGGAAAATAAAGAGCCAAGTGAAGGGTCTAGAAGAGAAATCCATCAAAGTTATCAGGGCAGGGAAAGCACAGCAGAATTGGTTTATTTATTGATTTTTCTGGGAAAGATTGGCCCTGAGCTAACGTCTGTTGCCAGTCTTCCACTCTTTCTTTTCCTCCCCAAGCCCCAGTACATAGTTGTATATTCTAATTGTAGGTCCTTCTGGTTCTTCTACGTGAGCTGCCGCCACTGCATGGCTACTGACAGATGAGTGGTGTGGTTCCATGACCTGGAACTGAACCTGGGCTGCCAAAGTGGAGCACAGTGAACTTTAGCCACTAGGCCGTCAGGGTTGGCTCAGGAGTTGGGTTTTGGATTTGTAAACCTTGTACTGCTAGTGACTACTGGAGACCACTGTGAGTCCCAGAAATGTGGTGGGAAACCCACATTCCAATGGTTGGAAGAGAAATTAGCAGCTGGGGTCCATGACTTGACCTGCATATGTCCCCACAGGCTCCATGGACACTGTTTGTTGCTGGCTGGGCTAAGCTGAGCAGAGGTTGCTGAGAAGGAGAGACACGTGGTTTTGATGTGAACAGACCCGGAGGGGCCCCTGAGCCTGCATCCCCTTTCCCAAGTCTGTACCCTCTTGTCGTACAATTCCTCATCCCGAGCCACAGAGACCCCCAAAAGCAGGTCTCTTCCTGCAGAGAGCGGCAGAGGAATTCACAGTCCTTCTGTGGAAAAATAAAACACTGCCTTCTGCTCAGGCTTCTCATCCTGCCAGGCTCCTCCCCTTCATTCCCCCTGAGATGGGATTGTGAGTGATGAGGGACGGATGGAGGATGAATGGGGGTGGGGCAGGGATCCAGAGGAATAGCGACATTCAAAGGGTGCAGAGATGGAGATGGGACTGATGAAGGCCACACAGTGGAGAACCACAGAGAGAAGGACAGAGAGACAGATTTGGGAGAGCTAAGAGCTAGAGAGAGACAGGCAGAGACAAAGATAAAGTGTGAGAGACAGACAGAAAGCCGGTGACAGACAGACAAAGGCAGATGGAGGGAGGGGGGACAGAAGGAGAGAGAGACAGAGAGATGGATAGAGAGACAGAGACAGAGAGAGACAGAGAAGAAGACAGACAGATCGACAAAGAGACCACTTTCTAGAAACCAAAAGGGAGAGGCAACCTGAGAAGACAAGGAGGTGACATGAAAATAAGAGTAATCCAGAGAGACAAGCGGAATGTGGTTTGGGCCAGAGAGGGGCAACAGAGAGGCACAGAGATGGAAACAGCGGGACAGAACAGAGACCCAGTTGGGCTGCAGGAATCTGGGGAGGATGCCTACTGAAAGGGAGTAGAGATGACAGTTGGTATTTGTTGAGAGTGTCCTGTGTCAAGGTGGTTTATATATACTTATTTGCTGATTACAAGTATTTATTTTCTTGTTTGACCCTTGTGACAACCTGATGGGCTAAAGACATTGTCGTCTTTACTTTAAAGATGGGGAAACTGAGGTGTCACAAGGATAAGAAGTCGCTGAGCTGGGGCACCCTGACCCTACCGGGCTCCAAAGCTTCTGTTCCTTCCAGGCCTCAGAAGGAGAGGGGCAGGCGGCAGTGACTGACACGGGCCAGGTCACACCCTGCCCAGGGGCCTTGGGTTTCTGGCCCCTCTTGGAACCTTCTGGCCCTGCAGTTGCAGACTGGGGCTGGAGGAGAGGGGAGACACTGGAGATGGTTCTGGTAGGGCTTGGAGAGCCACATTCCTTGAGGAGGAAAGATCTGGAAGGATCTCTTCTTGAAAAGGTGAAGAGGATGGTATGACACCTTCGAAGACTCCTGAGCATCCTCAGAAAAAATGTCCAAACTTCTCGCTCTGGAGGTTACAGCCTCCACCAGACTGAATCCTACCTACTGCTAGAGGTAAGTCCTTTCTCAAATGACCAGCCTGTCAGGATCAAATGCTGTTCATGTGGAACCCTTCTTGTCTGCTTGGGTCTCCGACTTCTTGCTTGATAGCACTTCTTGCTTGCTGACGGCACAAAGCTCTGTCTCTCTGGGAGCTTCTCTTCAACCCTCACCGAGGCCAAGGCCATCAAAGGGACGGTGCATCCCTTTGATGTTTTGTTGTTTGAGTTACCTCACAAGTCCAGGGTCTCTGCAAAGGTGTCCTTTGACCAAGGTTCAGATGAGACATCTTGACAGTCCTGTTAATCAAATACATAAAAAGGAAATTTCTATTTCTTCTGAGGCCTGATTTCTCAGGGAACACTAGAGACAGAGGTCCCAGGGATACCCTGGGAATATTAATTCTTCACCGTTGTGAAGGTGGCCTTCCATCTGCTGGTTCCCAGGCACCATTCTGTGCTGCCCCATATGGTCCCAGGGCTGGGATGGATGGGCTGGAATATTTTTCAGAGCAGATAACAGGTAAAGAAGACAGCAAAGCATTGGGGAATAAGACCAGAAGTCAGGTTTGAGGGGTAAGATGACGCCATAACTGGACACGTTTTCCTGAGGACAGAATTTGGGCAGGTACCAACAAAAATTATGGAGTCACTTTCTAAGGTCGGAACAGGTGGTGAGTGGTGTGGAGTTTCAGATGGACCTGGGCAAATAGTTCCAGATGACAGGTCCATGGCATGGGACAGGACTGATGGGTTAAGAATGCAGCACTATCCTCCCATCCACTGGATTTATGTTCTGGGACATTCCCTGGATGGGACTCCCCTCATTCTTGGAATGACAGCCTGGACTTGCTACTCAGTCTTTGCTTTCTCTTTGGGCCACCATTAGTAGCCAGAGTTCTTCCAGCTTCCCTCTTTCTGCTCCCCCTTAGGGCACTGCTCGGAGAGCTGACCTGCTTCGACGAGTGGAGGGGCAGTCACATTTGGGTT
The DNA here is from genome assembly GCF_021613505.1 of Equus quagga. Taxonomy (NCBI): domain Eukaryota; kingdom Metazoa; phylum Chordata; class Mammalia; order Perissodactyla; family Equidae; genus Equus; species Equus quagga. Next base: position 20,612,609 of record NC_060273.1, on the reverse strand, counting down.
GGGATGATGATATGGGGGTAGTGCAGAGGTAGGACTTCCCCAGCAGGGCATTTCCAGCTCTTTGGAAAGCTTCTCTTTGGCCCCAGTTCTGAGCCCCCTACGAGGAGGCTTGAGAGGGAGGACCACCGGTTGTCTGCCCTGAAGGGAGCTCACCCCAAGGAGTTTCCATGAGAAGAGAGGAAGTTACTCATCCAAGTTACCCGTATTCACCCTTGGGTCAATACGGATGTTCATGGAAAGTGCATCAGAGCATCTTTATTTCTCTGGGAGCAAAGAGGTTGAGACAACCCAGCTGTTACCACGTGGAAAACCCCAGATTGTCGGCTGGGCTCCAGCTGTTCATGGAGTCCACAGCAGCGGCAGCTGGCTTTGCTCCTCCTTTATGAAATTTGATGGCAAGTCCCTCCTTGGCTGGAGGAGGAATAGGCCTCAATAGGAATAGGGGTTAAGGAGTGGGCTCTGAAGGAGGGAAGACTGAGGGCAGCCCTCAGGTCAGAAACGAAATCAAGACTCTGCGATTTGAGGCTAAGAGAACCAGGGTCAATGTTTCCGCTTCCTTCCTGGGCCCCAGGACTGGGACCACTATGAAGGCTGCGCTGAAGTGAATGCTTCTAACTTGAAAGAGTCGTTTTGTCTCCCCTTTTGATGGGTCCTTGGGTGAGCGCCTGTTCAAGGGGCCGCTGGAATATGGCTTTCCCACACTGGGAGCCTGCACCAGTGGGGATCAGCGCTAGGGCCAAAGAGAAGGTCTTCAAAACACTGTCTACCCTCCTGGCTTTTGGTAAGAGAGATAAATGGGTATATTCGACGGGATAGGCTGATTGTGGTAACAAACAATCCCCAAACGTCAGTGGCTTTAATGCATCCAAAAGATTTCTTACTCACATCAGAGTCCAACAGTGCTGGCACAGCGGCTTTGCTCCATGTCGTCTTTCAGGGACCCCTGTTCTGCCTACTTTATGGCTCTGTACTCCTGCAGGTCCTCAGCTCAGATGGGCAAAACAAGTGAGAGTATTGAGTGGGAGGAAGTGGCACATGGCGGGGAGCTCACATTCTTTGGGCAGCCGGTTTCATCATAGAAAGACTTGGCCTGCTTGTTGGGGAAGGTAGGCTCTCCTCAGGAACTCAGACCTCGAGACCATCGGTCAGAACCGGGCTGTGTTGGTGCCCTTATGAGCAAAGGAGCCAGCGAGACGTTTTAGCTGAGCACATTGCTACCCTGGACAAACTCTGGGCTTGGGAGGTGTGTGTGTATATGTATGTGTGTGTGTGTGTATGTGTGTGAGTCTGTCTCTGTGTGTGGATATGAAGTAGGCACCCAGCTGTGCTCACCACAGCCGCCCCAGCCAGGAGGGGGCAGAGGTCATGGGCATTGAGTCTTAAGCCAGACCGTCTTGGCTTCGAGTCTTGGCTGTACACCAACCAGGGCTCTCTACACTTCTTGATTTGGGAGTTCAAGAGTAGAGAGGCTCCAGGGTGTGACCGGTCAGAGAGGGGTGACTTGGGTGGTCTGGTCCAACTGCTCCCGTTGCAGAAGTCTGAGCAGTGGTCCTTTCTGCTCGCAGGTCCCTCCCTGTGACCCTTTGCTAGCATCTCCGCCTGTGGCATTTGTGCAGTATTTGGATATAATCCTTGGGGTGGCCCAATGCGGGGCTGGTCAGAGTATGTCAGAGTTGCAAACTTAAATATCTATGGGGCCCAGGCTGACCTTTAAATAGACAGTGTGGTGCAGTGGGTGGCTATGACAAACTGGAGAGGACTGTCCACTCGGGCCCCACTGGAGGTGGCTCTGGGGGACACTTGGTGTTGCCACATTTTCAGAAATGTCAGAGAAGCTGCATGTCCAAGCTTTTATCTGCCCTCTTTTTTAATGCTGTCAAGGAATCACCTAAAACCTAAAACTTGCTCGACGACCCTGTGGCCTGACCCAAACATGTCTGCAGTGGGCTGTTTCTCTGGGGCTGAGCCCTCTCTCCTGCCAAGAAGCCAAGGCTGGTGGCTGCTGGGGTCTGTGTCCCTCACTGCACACAGGAGAGGCTGGGCGGCACGATGACACCCTGCTGGGACTGCAGGAAAACACAGCTGAATGTTAAACAAATACCCGCTAATTACCCTGAGAATATTTATCGAGGTTTTCCCACATTGTAATAAGAAATTATTGAAACATATATCACCTACCAAGCTGTTAATCATTGGTAAATATATTTTAAGTACAGCAGTCCATTAGTATTTTAATTTAGCTTGTCTCCTGGAGAATATGTGCTGTGTCTGACAAATGTCCCAAGCTTCAGAGCCAAGGGAAAAATTTCCTCACCTAGTTAATCTTTATGTTCTCCTCTCAGGGAGGAGATTCCTTCTGCACCAGCAAGAGAAATGTTCCCCTGAGTCTAGTATTGATGGTGAGTGTCCTTGAGGAGCTGGGGGGCGAGGCAGGGAGGCCGCAGCTCTGGAGAGGAGGGAGGGTGGGTGAGGGCCCAGGTCAGGGCCGGAAGTCAGGGTTGCTGACTGCTTGGTCATTCCCCCGCCAGTTCACGGAAATGCAAAACTGTACAGCTGAAAAAAAATACGGCTCAGGTACTGAACCTCATCGATCGTAAGAGACTTCAGCTTGGGTGCTTTGCATGGGATTGCCTACTGCCCTTCCTGCAGCCTTCCCCCTTGGCCAGGCGCTTAGCTCAGACTTTCCGCTTCACGTAAGTCTTTCTCTCACGTCTGGCCAGCTGAAGGGGACAGACACAGCGATGGTGAACTGAGGAGTGCTGACTAACCCCTGCCTTGGAGACTACCAGATGAGCCTGTGGGACCCTCTCCTTATGAGATACCTGTCCCTTCAACAGACACTTATTGAGCACCCACTGTTTACCAGGTGCTGTTCTCGGCACTGGATGCAGGAGTAAACCAGGAAGAGAAGGTCCTACTTCCTGGAGCTTACGTCCCAGGTGTGGAAGGCAGACAACAAACGCATCAACAGTCAGTGAGCAAGCACGTTTCAGGGAGTAATCAGTGCTATGAGAAAACAGAGTGGGTGCTGGGCGAGAGTGACTGTCAGAGTGAGGGTGGCCAGGGCAAAACCTGGTTCTGATTCAGAATCTATGTTTTGATCTGATAAGTGAGGGAGAGGGAGAAATGGATGATATCTATGAAGTTTCGGAAATAGAGCGGATGGTGGGCCATTCCCTGAGCTTAGGAATTTGAGGGAAAGAGCAGGACTGGGAGAAGGGGATGATGACACAACTTGGAACACATTGAATAAGAAGTGTGCGTGGGGCAGCCAGTCGCTCAGGAGAAAGGCCTGTGCTGAAAATGCTCCCCCTCGCCCCAAGTTGTACAACACTGTGATGCACTGAGCCACATCCCCTCGGCACCTCTGATTCCAGCACTCAGGGGCGGACAGTTCCGTGCCCTCGGCCTGCGTCCCATCAAGTTTGCGCCGCTGTACCTCTTTGCTGCCTGGCGGGGAGGCCCCTCAACTCAGGGCAGGTGTAACCAGGAAGTGGTTGAGGGGAGTTAACATCGCTGGGGAGACTCTCAAGCAAAGGGGGACAAGAGGTGGTGGGTAAATGCCTCAGCCTCCCCACCCTCTGGTGGGGCAGTTCCACGGGGCATTCCACAGGGCTCCTCAGAGGATCCTCAGTGGCACTGAGTCCCACTTGCCCACAGCAGCCACTTGCTCTCCACTGTACACTTCACGTGGCTTTCCTCCTCACTCTCCCACTCCCTCACTCTTGCTTTCTCAGAGAAACCCCTCAAACTCCCTGTGTTTGAGTCCTTGTCTCAGGCTCTGCCTTTGGGGGCACCCAGATCAGGATAGACTCATACCAGCTCCAAAGGGAACACATATGAGAATGTTCATCAGCAACAGAATTCCTAGGGAGAATGGGAATCATGAGAACAGAGGAGGGCACGCTGATGCTTAAAGGTCAGGCAGAAGAAGAAGAGAGTTTTCCTAAAAACACACAAAAGGACAAATCACTAAGAGCAAACACCAATGACCAAATATTTAGGGAAAATCTCATCAGCATTCCTTTCTTCTTTCTGGCCCCTTGCCCTCTATGGGCTGTGAGATCATAAGCAGTTTTCAGAGGAAACTTCACACCCCCAGGATAGCCTTATCTGGGATATTTCCAACTCAGACTCTCTTGGTTTGCAACCCAGTAAGATTGCTGTGAGCGTGGCAGGTGTGGTGTGAAATCCACCTGCAATGCACCCCTGATCAGGAAGTATCCCTGATTAATTTCCACTCAAGGTCATCTCTTCTTCCTGTCCTGTCAGTTTCTATCTTAATCAGCTCTCACTACAATAATGCTGCATAACAAACAGTCCCAAAACTCAGTCGCATGTAAAAATAAGCATTTGTTTCCCGCCCATGTATCTGCAGGTTGGTGGGGCAGCTCTCTTCCACATGTTTCAGGCTGAAAGGGAAATGGCTGGCTGAAATATTCCCTTCTCTGGAAAGAGATTGGATGCCCCCAGAGGGTGAGCAGAAATGAGCAATGTTTCTTCAGTCCTTGATTCTGAATTCACAACTGTCACTTCCATTCACATCTTATTGCACAAAGCAAGTCACACATATCCAAGCCCTGGTATCAGCGTGCGAGGAAGCACGTTCTTTTTATGAGGAATATGCGTATATGTGTGTGAATGAATATTTGCTGAACATTAATCTAACGAGCCACAAGTCCCATAGCCGTGATCTATGCTTTCTCTGTGGCGTTTACGACTTTCTACCCTCTATCCTGTGCATGTCAATTACATGCATGTTCTATCTCCCAACCACACTGTGAATTTCTTCAGGACAGAATCCGTGTGCAACCACTCTCAGTATCTCCCCACCAATCAACTTAGAAATGGGATATTGCACATAGTAATATGTGTTCAGATTCTGGGTATATTTTGAAGGTAGAGCAAAAGGGATTTGCTGATGGATTGGATATGTGCTATGTAAGAGGAGAGGGAGATGATGATGTTGTTTCTGATCTGAGCAATTGAGAAAATTGAGTTGCCCTATATAGATGGGGGGAAATTGTGGGAGGAATTGATGCTCAGAAAATTGAAGGTCATTAATGTCTATTTCATTGTTTCTAGAAGCGTGGGATCCTCAATATTTATAGGTGGTGGAGGAGATAATACACAGACCCAAGAACGGTTAACACTGAATCAGAGTCAGAAAGCTATTTATCTTTCCATTCTTTATTGACTCTTTTAATTAGTTAAAAAACAATCTCAGTTTGGTGCTGGTATGTCTTTAAACATTTGCAGATCTCCATTTTCAGAAAAGAGAGATTATGCCACAGTCTTAGAGACCTGGGCCGTTTATAATATCTAGCTAGATTTAATATCAGCATTTTCTTTTTGTTGTATTTCTTTTTCTGGATACCCTCTCCGTATGACTGTTGATGCTAATTCATTTACAGTCCAGATAAACATTTCCTTTAAAAAAGAATTTACTTATGTTAAAAAGGGAATTGATTTACCAAGAAATGTTTAAGTGAGTTTATTCATCCATTTATTTAGAAAATATTTATTGATTGTTGCCTGTCTACCAGATGCTGTTTTGGGTGCTGGGGATACAGCAGTGACCAAAAGTAGACAGATGCAGAGGCCTTCACAGAGCTTGAGTCTAGTAGGGAAGGCAGAAAACAGACAAAGTAAATAGACAAGATAGAAGCTTCTAGAAGTGATGGTAAATCCTATGGAATAAGTGAAGCAGGAAAGGGGGGTTGGAAAGGGCGTGAGGGCACACTTTGAATAGGGTGGGCAAGGAATGCCTCACGGAGAAGGTGGCATTTGGGGGAATATCTAAGGGAGCTAGCTACGCTGTTCCTGACAGAGGGAACAGCAAGGACAAAAGCTCTGAGGCTGGAGCATGCCTGGCATGGTGAGAGAAGAGCACAAGTTCCGGGGTCTTTGGGTTGGAGAGAGTGAGGGGAGCGCAGTAGAAGATGAGATCAGAGAGCTAAGGAGGGGTAGGATCATGCAGGGTCCTGGGAGACACTGCTAGGAATTCAGCTTTAACTCTGAGTGAGATGTGGAGCCACTGAAGGGCTGTGGGCAGAGGAGTGACATGATCTGGCTTAGAGTTTAAAAGCATCCCCGTGGTCATTGTTCTGGGAACAGACTTAAGGGAGGCGTGAGGGGAGGCTGTTGCAGAAATCCCGGGAGGGATGACACAGCTTAGGCCTGAGTGACAGCAAGATGTGGTCAGACTCTGGGGATATTTTGGGGAGAGAGCAAGCAGAATTTGCTGACAGATTCGACATGTGCGATACAAGAGAACGAGGGAGATGATGACGTTGTTTTTACCAGAACAGCTGAGAAAATTGAGTTGCCCTATATGGAGATGGGAGGAACGAGGTGGGGGACGTCAGTTCCGCTTGGTTGTTTTGACTTTGAGACACCTGTTAGACATCTGCGTGGAGGTGTTCGGTAGACTCTCAGCCATTTGGGGCAGAATTCGTGGGAGGGATCCTAACCGGGGCATTATCCCAGAGCCATCACATAGAGATGGTGCTGACGGGCGGATGCTAGTGTGGGCATAAAGCTGGCGTCTCCTCTTCTAGCCTGCCTGCGGCTCCCCTGTGTTTGCAGCTGTTTGCTCTGCTGGAGTCTGGGCCCCAGATACGACAGGCACAGATGGCACAAGGCTATTTTCCTAGTAACTCTGGGAAAACACCCCAGTTTCCTGTGGCCCCAGAAGGGCAGAGAAAATTTCCTTTGAAAACCTGTCATTTCAGCATAATCACTCTGCATACCAAGCTCTACATGTTAAGCTTTTCAAATTGATCTGTCCTGTCATTTCGACTTCTTAAACTTTGCCTTTTCTTTACGCAGTTCATATTTCCACTGGGAAGCGCTTGTCTGAAGCCTGAACTATATGTGCCAAAACATCCTGTTAGAGTTTCCTCAGGTTTCTGATGTTGGACAATTCAGGGCATTTGGTTTCCACATCAGAGGAGGGACATTGTCTTCCTGTCATTATGTTATCACTGCAGACCGGGTCTTTACTGCTTCAGGTCGTGGGGCCAAAACCAGCCACCTCAGATGCGTAATGGGTGCTACAGGACGTGAAACTGGCTCAGCCTGAAAATTGTGAGGACAATTTAAGATAAAAATGACAACTCTCATCAAATGAACACTTACATTGCCAGGCTTTGTTTTGTGGTGGCTGGCCTTGGTGCCTTGCTGAGAGCACCGCCAGCTGCTTCGGGTGGTGACTGCTGACAGCTCACGGATGACACTGCGGCTGAATGGGGGCCACCTCCCCTGGCTGAATGGGGGCCACCTCCCC